>NC_041381.1:656226645-656240771 GCF_002162155.2 Triticum dicoccoides
GGGGGGGGGGGGTTAGGGGTTTTTGGGGGGTTAATTTAGGTGTTTCATATATTGTGTTAGCTAGCTAATTAATAGAGAGAAGTGTCCTCTCTTATCTTCGTGCTTGGTCGACGCTATGTACTATACGTATAGAGAGGACTAGACACGCTAGCTAGTAAGCAAATGAAGGAAATAGAAGATCGTCATGAACATATGCATAGAGAGAAGTGATATCGACGACCTCTCCTTCTCTGAGAGATTGGTCGAACAAGAAGTTCTCGGATATCTATCCGACGCTACGTACTGGCTACATATATACAATATAATCATCTCTTACAATATAATCTCCTAATTCCAAATGAACTCAGGGTCCACATGGTATTCTTCGTCTTTAGCGGTCACGTGGTCAAGAAAGAATGCCGCCAATTCCTCTTGAATTCCTCGCATACGATCTGGTGGTAGGAGTTCATCCCACATCTGAAATATCTAATTTGAAGAAGGGGGTCAATACATATATATGAATAAATGAAACTAAACACAAATGATGGTAATAAAATAAAATTATGAATATTATTATTTACGCACTTCATATTGTTTGTCAGAGTAGCCCCGCTCACAGGTCGTGTGGCGGATGGACTCGCAAATATAGTATCCACAGTAATTATTCCCTTGTTCCTGCCACAACCACTTTACAAGAAATTAGAGGTCAATCAAACTGATAATTAATTAGAAAGCATGCTAAATGGTATTGATGAAACTAGCGCTTGAATCACTAGAAGATGCGTGGAACATGCTACTATAGTACTTACTTTCGGGTGTCTAAATTACAGCTTCTTTGGCAGTCCCGGAGTTTTTGAGGTGAATTTTTTCCAAACCCTGCCAGACAAAGAAAACAATTACTTGATATCAGGAAATGAACAAAAAGTTGCCGATATGGTGCGATAATGATCGATTTAACTTACTTCTCTAGAATTTCAGTCATATCCGCATACTCCTTGGGATCTTTTCGTCTCGAGTCTAAGACGGTTACTAGTCCCTGCTCAAGTTTAATCTCTAGGAGAATATAGTGGAAGCTGCGCACGCATGCATAACTCATCAATTACATTACTATAACCTCGACTAATAAGGGAAACTGAATATGCACAAGACAGTAACACTCACTTGAATTCGTAAGGGAAGAGTATTATAGCTTTGTTTTGATTTAATACAAACGATTGTAGCAGCTTGGCCTCGGTATCTCTGGCCTGAGATTTAACCATATATGCATATATGAGATTTGTGTTAATGAACCCAATATCACCGATTTGTCGTTTCTTCAATTCGGCGATCTTCAATCTGCATAATGATACGTCCATTTTGCATCAGGCTTTTATATCAATATTTATTGCATTATGGGCTGTTATTACACATTATATCTCAATACTTATGGCTATTCTCTCTTATTTTACAAGGTTTACCATGAAGAGGGGGAATGCCGGCAGCTGGAATTCTGGCTGGAAAAGGAGCAAACGTTGGAAACCTATTCTGCATAGCTCCAAAAGTCCTGAAACTCCACGAAACAACTTTTTGGATTTAATAAGAATTTCTGAGCGAAAGAAATAGACCAGGGGGCCCACACCCTGTCCAGGAGATAGCCCCCCCTATAGGGCGCGCCCCTATCTCCTAGGCCCCCTGGTGGGCCTCCGGCGTCCATCTTCTGCTATATCATCACTTTTACCCTGGAAAAAATCATGGGCAAGCTTACGAGACGAAACTCCGCCGCCACGAGGCGGAACCTTGGCGAAATCAATCTAGGGCTCTAGCGGAGCTGTTCTGCCGGGGACACTTCCCTCCGGGAGGGGGAAATCATCACCAACGTTAGCACCAATGATCCTCTCATCGGGAGGGGGTCAATCTCCATCAACATCTTCACCAACACCATCTCCTCTCAAAACCCTAGTTCATCTCTTGTATCCAACACTACTAGGGAAAAGCCTATACACAGAATCTTACCAGCAGCGCTCCTCAAAATACGACGCTACTGCTATTTAGCAGCAGCGCGTGATAGCAAAACGCGTCGCTGAAAGGAAAATAACAGTAGCGCGTCCACACCAAACCGCGCTATTCCTCTAATTGCCATGACCTCGCCACCCAACTAGTTATAGCAGTAGCGCCCTATAATGAACCGCGCTACTGCTATAGAAGTTAGCAGCAGCGCGCTTCTAAGAAAATCGCTACTGCTAAGATCAGCCCACAAGTTTAGTCCCATCTCGCTCCGCGAACAGGGTGTTTACCACCTTAAATATGTTACTTCTGAAACTATCACAACCAGTTGGTCTTCACTGAACTCTATGTGTAGAATTTGTGGCCGCAATATGAGTCCTCTCCGGTTCCTACCAGAGAGGACTCATATTGACAATTCAGATTGTACACAAAAAGATCATTAATGGCCAATGTATTTTTGCATTGACGTATTTTTGTATACTTACACTTAGAAGTAGCGCTTTATCTGCAAAGCGCTACTGGTAGTCCAACTTAGCAGTAGCGCGTAACAATGCAGAGCGCTACTGCTATTCAGATTAGCTGTAGCGCGTTTTGGCAAATGCGCTACAACTATCCCTACCTTATCCCCACGCGCATGACTGACTCTCTCTCTCACTCACACTCTCACTCTCGCCCGCGCGCCGATAACCGTCATCGTGCGTCGCCGCCACCGCCTTCGTCCGTCCGCCGCCGAGGTACTCCCCTCCTTCCGTCCCTCCTCCATCCTCCTTGCACATCCTCCCTCCGCCTGCGGACGCCCCTCCCTCCTCCGCCGCCGCCCTCCTCCCTCCGCCTGCGGCCGCCCCTCCTCCTTCCTCCGCCGGCAGCCCTCCTCCCACCGCCCTCGACCTCACCGCCGCCACCCGAGCCCACCCAGCACCGCCGCCTCCCGATCCCGATCCCGCCCTCGCCGCCACTACCTCTTCGTCGCCCCCACCCCTTTCTCTCTGCTTAGTTAGTGCTAGATGTTGTTTAGTAGTAGTAGATGTTAATTTAGGGTTCATAGATAATGATTTTTAGTAGTAGTAGATGTTAATTACTAGTAGTGATGGTACTAGTTAACTAGGGCAGTATGATTAATAGTAGTTGTAGTTGAACTACTTTAGTTGTAGTTGAACTAGTTCAGTAAGTAAATTAATAAACTAATTTAACTAGTGAATTAATAGAACTAATGTATTTTTAGTAAGATAATTAATATAACTAGTTGAACTACTTTATTTTTAGAAAGAACTAATTTTTTCTATTTATAGTAAGTTTATATTTAGTAAGAACTAGTTGAATTAATAAAACTAGTTGAACATGTCATATTTGTTGTTATTTTTTAGTTTAAGCAATTATTCGGGATGTATTAGTAATAACTTATACGGTTTTTGCTTTTGCAGAAATCAAGGAGCCCCTCCATCATCCCCGCCGTCGTCCCCGTCACCGACCCCCTCCGACATCGAGGTGAGACCAGCCAAATATCCATGTATATCTTGTGTTGCTCAAATAGGATATGTGGTTGCCCAAGTGGACGTTCATGTTCAGTTTACACCTCCGAGTGGCCTATGTTTTGCCGGAGTGTTGATTAATTTCCGTTCCGGCAAATTTCAGGCGCTCGATATGTCCTTTTTTAGCAAAGGTCATGTCGGATTTTTCCGTGAATTCTGGCATGACTTGTGCTAAAATATGTAGGAAATATCGAGTGGCCTGGATTTTCTCGAAAAATAATGATCTAATTTAGGTTTTTTAGGACATATATTTAATTGTACAAGTTTAATCTTTGAATTATGAACGTAGGAAATGTCGTACTCGGACGACGACAGTCTCCCGGGGGAGTGCAGCTGGTGACACGATGATCGAGGTATGTGCGACAGGTTCGTTGAGATGGATGAAGATCGGCGCTTCAACATTAAGCTCGAGGAGACCTTCGATGTTGAAACGGTACGCAACAACGACAAGTGTTTTTTTTCGTAATTAAGCATGACTTCAACTATTTTAACGTCTAATTTTCATCTTTTACAATTCGACTAGCTTATCCCATGCCATGCAAGACGCTATGTCTTGGAGAAGATGGGTTTTGAAGACCATGAAAATTTTGAAACAAAGAAAATACACATAAGGACCCATCACGATATGGATTTTGAAGTAAATCTGTGCAATGCTCAGAGCGTAACCCATTTTGGTTGCCAAAATTGGGAAGCACTTTGCAAAATGTATGGTTTTTATGAGGGTATGATTGTCACCATGGATCTTGGTGATCCTGACATCGAGCAAGACAATATGGACATTTGGGTCGTTGTTGATACGCTTCCGATTGTACCGCTATGTGAGTTTCTCAAACATAGTTATTAACTAATTTATATTGTTTATTTCAAAATAGTTGACAACTTATTTCCATTGACAGCTTATTTTGATTCTTCAAAGACTGTGCGGAAGATGGTAGACAAAACCCACTACACCGATGGCTCCGAATTAACTTATAAGGAGAAAAATCATCTGACCACATTTTGTACTCTTCTTGAGGATTACAATAACTATTATCGAACTCCTCCAAATTATGGTGAATACGTGCCACTAGTGCACGTGTTGAACCACGGTAACTTCTCTGGAGATACCCTGGTAAGATTTTTTACTATTACGACATCCGTGCATCTTTTGCATACTTCTAAAACTAGTACATCATTGCTAACTATGAAATTATTACTATGTTTTTCAATAGAAACTCCCGATGGATTGTGTGCCTCATCTGATGTATCTGAATGGTCGCCTTACAGTTTTGAACATACTGCCAGGTAAATCTAGGGAGCTCACCTGTGTGTATCGGATTTCTAAAACCGGTGAACACATGTTCATCAAAGAATGGAAGAAATGTATGGACATTCACAAGGAGGTTCTTGGAAGTAACATTCAGCGAAAGGCAAGAATTGGAGAAGGCTAATCTCCATTCTCCATAATGGAGAGTCAGGGGCTATCTTGTTTTTTTGTTATTTTACCTTAGAAAATGTAGTAGGTCTTAATCGAATGTAGTAGGTCCTATGAGGTACAATATGTTTATTATGTGGTAATGTGTTAGAGTTGATAATGAGGAGTACTTGTGATTACGACTAGTGACCAATTTGCTATGTGATGTCATTGATGAAAACGATGATCTTGAGGAGGTGTTATATGACAATGATGTATTGTGATGATAAGTTGTTAATGATATGATGATGATGATGATATTATTATATCATTGGGTGAAAGAACCGCGGATTAGTTTCAAGTGGATGGACATCCACTTGAAACTAGTCCACGGTTCTTTCACCCCGTGATGTAATAACTCATTATGATGTAAAAACAATCTCTAAATTCCTGTTGTATGAAAACTTGTGTAAAGGTGTATGAATACAACATGAAATAAAAAAGAAATAAAATACTAAATAATAGTAGTAGCGCGGGAAAGGAGAAGCGCTACTACTAATTACGAGTAGCGCTGTTCTGGAGAAGCGCTACTACTAAGTCAATTTATCAGTAGCGTGGGTCTAGGCGCGCTATTGCTAAGCTTTAGCTGTAGCACCTTATCAGTAGCGCTCCTGCCCGCGCTACTGATAGGCCTAAAACCCGCGCTGCTGCTAGGCTTTTCCCTAGTAGTTCAATCTTGTATCAAAACCACAAATTGGTACCTGTGGGTTGCTAGTAGTGTTGATTACTCCTTGTAGTTGATGCTAATTGGTTTACTTGGTGGAAGATCATATATTCAGATCCTTTATGCATATTATTACTCCTTTGATTATGAACATGAATATGCTTTGTGAGTAGTTACGTTTGTTCCTGAGGACATGGGTGAAGTCTTGCTATTAGTAGTCATGTGAATTTGGTATTCGTTCGATATTTTGATGAGATGTATGTTGTCTTTTCCTCTAGTGGTGTTATGTGAACGTCGACTACATGACACTTCACCATTAGTTGGGCCTAGAGGAAGGCATGGGGAAGTAATAAGTAGATGATGGGTTGCTAGAGTGACAAAAGCTTAAACCCTAGTTTATGCGTTGCTTCGTTAGGGGCTGATATGGATCCATATGTTTAATGTTGTGGTTAGGTTTACCTTAATACTTCTTTTGTAGTTGCGGATGCTTGCAATAGGGGTTAATCATAAGTGGGATGCTTGTCCAAGTTAGGGCAGTACCCAAGTACCGGTCCACCCACATATCAAATTATCAAAGTACCGAACGCGAATCATATGAACTTGATGAAAACTAGCTTGACGATAATTCCCATGTGTCCTCGGGAGCTCCTTTATCATTATTAAAAATTGTCCAGGCTTATCCTTTGCTACATAAAGGATTGGGCCACCTTGCTGCACTTTATTTACTTTATTTACTTGTTGCTCATTACTATTTATTTTATCACAAAACTATCTATTACCTACAATTTCAGTGCTTGTAGAGAAAACCTTACTGAAAACCGCTTATCATTTCCTTCTGCTCCTTGTTGGGTTCGACACTCTTACTTATCGAAAGGACTACGATAGATCCCCTACACTTGTGGGTCATCAAGACTCTTTTCTGGCGCCGTTGCCGGGGAGTGTAGCGCTTTTGGTGAGTGGAACTTGGTAAGGAAACATTTATATAGTATGCTGAAATTTTCTGTTACTTGTTACTATGGAAACTAATCCTTTGAGGGGCTTGTTTGGGGTATCTTCACCCCAACCAGAAGAGCAAAGAGTTGCTCCTCAACCTACTGAAATTTATGAAAATATTTACTTTGAGATTCCTTCGGGTATGATAGAAAAACTGCTAGCTAATCCATTTGCAGGAGACGGAACATTGCATCCCGATTTACACCTTATCTTTGTGGATGAAGTTTGTGGATTATTTAAGCTTGCAGGTATTCCCGATGATGTTGTCAAAAGGAAGGTCTTCCCTTTATCTTTGAAGCGAGATGCATTGACATGGTATAGGCTATGTGATGATACGAGATCGTGGAATTATAAGCGATTGAAGTTGGAATTTCACCAGAAGTTCTATCCTATGCATCTTGTTCATCGTGATCGTAATTACATATATAATTTCTGGCCTCGCGAAGGAGAAAGCATCGCTCAAGTTTGGGGGAGGCTTAAGTCAATGTTATATTCATGCCCCAATCATGAGCTCTCTCGGGAAATGATTATTCAGAATTTTTATGCTCGGCTTTCTCTTGATAATCGCAACCTGCTCGATACTTCTTGTGCTGGTTCTTATATGCTGAAGACTATTGATTTCAAATGGGACTTATTGGAAAGAATTAAACGCAACTCTGAAGATTGGGGTTCTAACGATGGTAAGGAGTCAGGTATGACACCTAAGTTTGATTGTATTAAATCTTTTATGGATACCGATGCTTTCCGTGGATTTAGCTCTAAGTATGGACTTGACTCCGAGATAGTAGCTACTTTCTGTGAATCTTTTGCTACTCATGTTAATCTCCCTAAAGAGAAGTGGTTTAAATATAATCCTCCTATTGTAGTGAAGGTAGTTGCACCTATTACAGTCGAAGAAAAGACTATTACCTATAGTGATCCTATTGTTCCTACTGCTTATGTTGAAAAACCTCCTTTTCCTGTTAGGATAAAAGATCATGCTAAAGCTTCGACTGTTGTTCATAAGAGTAATACTAGGACTTATACACCTCCTGAGCAAATTAATGTTGAACCTAGTATTGCTATGGTTAAAGATCTCTTGGATGAGGACTTAGATGGGCATGTTATTTCTTTCTTGGGTGAGACTGCTAATATTGCTAGACCTGATACTAAGACACGTAGAACTGTCGTAGGCATGCCTGTTATTTCTGTTAAAATAGGAGATCATTATTATCATGGCTTATGTGATATGGGTGCTAGTGCTAGTGCGATACCTTATGATCTATATAAAGAAATTATGCACGACATTGCACCCATTGAATTATAAGACATTGATGTTACTATTAAGCTTGCTAATAGGGATACCATTAAACCTATTGGGATTTTTGAGATGTCGAAAGTTTTGTGTGGGAAGGTTAAATACCCTGCTGATTTTCTTGTTCTTTGTTCCCCACAAGATGGTTTTTGTCCCATTATTTTTGGTAGACCCTTCTTGAATACTGCTAGTGCTAAGATTAATTGTAAAAATAAAATTGTCACTATTGGCATAGATGGTATGTCTCAAGAGTTTAATTTTGCTAAGTTTAGTAGACAACCTCGTGAAAGGGAACCACCTAGTAAGGATGAGATTATTGGTCTTGCTTCCATTGCTGTTCCTCCAACTGATCCGTTAGAACAATATTTGCTAGACCATGGAAACGATATGTTTATGAAGGAAAGGGAAGAAATAGATGAAGTGTTCCTTAAACAGGAACCTATGCTGAAACATAACCTTCCCATTGAAATTCTTGGGGATCCCCCTCCACCCAAGGGTGATCCCGTGTTTGAACTCAAACCATTACCTGATAATCTTAAGTATGCTTATCTTGATGAAAAAGAAATATATCCTGTTATTATTAGTGCTAACCTTTCAAAGAAAGAAGAAGAAAGATTATTGAAAACTCTGAAGAAGCACCGAGCAGCTATTGGATATACTCTGGATGATCTTAAGGGCATTAGTCCCACATTATGTCAACACAAAATTTCAGTGGAGAAAGATGCCAAACCAATTAGAGATCCTCAAAGGCGATTAAATCCCAAGATGAAGGAAGTGGTAAGAAAGGAGTTACTAAAGCTCCTTGAGGCAGGTATTATTTATCCCGTTGCTGATTGTGAATGGGTAAGCCCTGTCCATTGTGTCTCTAAAAAGGGAGGTATTACCGTTGTTCCTAATGATAAAGATGAATTGATCCCGCAAAGAATTATTACAGGCCATAGGATGGTAATTGATTTCCGTAAGTTAAATAAAGCTACTAAGAAAGATCATTACCCTTTACCTTTTATTGATCAAATGCTAGAAAGACTATCCAAACACACACATTTTTTGCTTTCTAGATGGTTATTCTGGTTTGTCTCAGATACCTGTGTCAGCGAAGGATCAATCTAAAACTACTTTTACTTGCCCTTTTGGTACTTTTGCTTATAGACGTATGCCTTTTGGTTTATGTAATGCACCTGCGACCTTTCAAAGATGCATGATGGCTATATTTTATGATTTTTGTGAAAAGATCTGTGAGGTATTCATGGATGACTTCTTCGTCTATGGATCCTCTTTTGATGATTGTTTGAGCAACCTTGATCGAGTTTTGCAGAGATGCGAAGACACTAGTCTCGTCCTGAATTGGGAAAAGTGTCACTTTATGGTTAATGAAGGCATTATCTTGGGGCACAAGATCTCCGAGAGAGGTATTGAAGTTGATAAAGCCAAAGTTGATGCTATTGAAAAGATGCCATGTCCCAAGGACATAAAAGGTATAAGAAGTTTCCTTGGTCACGCCGGTTTTTATAGGAGGTTCATTAAGGACTTTTCTAAAATCTCTAGGCCTCTGACTAATTTATTGCAAAAAGATATTCCTTTTGTCTTTGATGATGATTGTGTAGAAGCGTTTGAAGTACTTAAGAAAGCTTTGATCACTGCACCTATTGTTCAGCCACCTGATTGGAATTTACCTTTTGAAATTATGTGCGATGCTAGTGATAATGCTGTAGGTGCTATTCTAGGGCAAAGAGTTGATAAGAAATTGAATGTTATCTAGTATGCTAGTAAGACTCTTGATACTGCCCAGAGAAATTATGCTACTATTGAAAAAGAGTTCTTAGTAGTTGTGTTTGCATGTGATAAGTTTAGACCTTATATTGTTGATTCCAAAGTTACTATTCACACTGATCATGCTGCTATTAAATATCTTATGGAAAAGAAAGATGCTAAGCCTAGACTCATTAGATGGGTTCTCTTGCTCCAAGAATTTGACTTGCATATTACTGATAGAAAGGGAGCTGAGAACCCCGTTGCAGATAACTTGTCTAGGTTAGAGAATGTTCTTGATGACCCACTACCTATTAATGATAGCTTTCCCGATGAACAATTAGCGGCCGTCAATGCTTCTTGTTTGCTCCTTGGTATGCTGATTATGCTAATTACATTGTTGCTAAATATTTACCGCCTAGTTTCACATACCAGCAAAAGAAAAAGTTCTTTTATGATTTAAGACATTACTTCTGGGATGATCCACACCTTTATAAAGAAGGAGTAGATGGTGTTATTAGACGTTGTGTGCCTGAGCATGAACAGGAACATATTCTACGTAACTGTCGCTCTGAATCTTATGGAGGACACCACGCTGGAGATAGAACTGCACACAAGGTACTACAATCTGGTTTTTATTGGCCTACTCTCTTCAAAGATGCTCGTAAGTTTGTCTTATCCTGTGATGAATGTCAAAGAATAGGTAACATTAGTAGACGTCAAGAAATACCTATGAATTATTCTCTTGTTATTGAACCGTTTGATGTTGGGGCTTTGATTTTATGGGACCTTTTCCTGCCTCTAATGTTTATACACATATTTTAGTTGCTGTTGATTACATTACTAAGTGGGTAGAAGCTATTCCAACTAGTAGTGCTGATCATAACACTTCTATTAAAATGCTTAAAGAAGTTATTTTTCTGAGGTTTGGAGTCCCTAGATACCTTATGACTGATGGTGGTTCACATTTTATTCATGGTGCTTTCCGTAAGATGCTTGCTAAGTATGATGTCAATCATAGAATCGCATCTCCTTATCATCCGCAGTCTAGTGGTCAAGTAGAGTTGAGCAATAGAGAGCTCAAATTAATTTTGCAAAAGACTGTGAATAGATCTAGAAAGAATTGGTCCAAAGAAACTTGATGATGCATTATGGGCCTATAGAACTGCATACAAAAATCCTATGGGTATGTCTCCTTATAAGATGGTTTATGGAAAAGCATGTCATTTACCTCTTGAACTTGAACATAAAGCATATTGGGCTATTAAAGAGCTCAACTATGACTTCAAACTTGCTGGTGAGAAGAGGTTGTTTGATATTAGCTCACTTGATGAATGGAGAACCCAAGCATATGAGAATGCCAAGATTTTCAAAGAAAAAGTCAAACACTGGCATGATAAGAGGATACAAAAGCGTGAGTTTAACGTAGGAGATTATGTGTTATTGTTCAACTCTCGTTTAAGATTTTTTACAGGAAAACTTCTCTCAAAATGGGAAGGTCCCTACATTATCGAGGAGGTCTATCATTCTGGTGCTATAAAAATCAACAACTTCGAAGGCACAAATCCGAGGGTGGTAAACGGTCAAAGAATTAAACATTATATTTCAGGTAATCCTATCAATGTTGAAACTAATATTATTGAAACCATAACCCCTGAGGAATACATAAGGGACACTTTCCAGAACGTTCCAGACCCCGAAAAGGTATAGGTATGTGGTACGGTAAGTAAACCGACTCCAAAACAACTCCAATGGAAATTTTTATTAGTTTTGGAATATTTAAGAATTTTAGGAAGAAAGAAGTAGTCCGAAACGGACATGAGGCTCCCACGAGAGAGGAGGGCGCCCCCCCTGTAGGGCGTGCCCCCTGTCTCGTGGGCACCTCGTGTGCCTCCCGGACTCCGTTTTCTTGCACGTTACATATTTTGGTCGGTAAAAATTCATTATATATACTCCTGAAAGTTGTGACCACCGTATCACGCAAATATCCTCTGTTTTTGTTTTGAGCTGTTCCTGTTGTAGAATAAAGCAAGATGTCTTCTCAGGAGTCAGTTGGGGAGAGCCAGGTGTCTCACCCAACGCCAGGTCCAGGAGCAAATAGCGATGCCTATCACTTTGGACCATCAACGGAGGATGAGATGGAGGCTGATTTGAAAAGGATAGATGCCATGGAGGAAGATCAAGAAGTTACCTCTCGTCTCCGAGCAGAATTCCGTATGGGGGAACTACCTAGCCTGGCTATCCCTGCTTCAGTCATCCTTTCCAACTCTAGATTTCTTTCTTATGAAAATATGAAAAAGAGTTTCACTTGTTCTCCAGAAGCTATGCAACATCCTTGGGTAAAAGGAGCTTTGGCCATTACGGGCAAGCTCCGTACAGAAATTATGGACCTCAAACAACAAGTCAATAATCTCTAGGAGGAGAACCTTATCCTGAAGGGCATCATCGCCAAGAAGATCATAACACCAACTGTGAAGGAGAAATAATCACATGGGTATGGGCACTCCCCTTGGCAACTGCCAAGCATGGGGGAGGTGCCCCGGTATCGTATCACCATCACACTCCTATCTTTACCGCTTTATTTAGTTCGATCCTTTTAGTAGTATCTTGATCTAGTAGTTTGAAGTTTTGATATCAAGTAGTTTTGAGTTTTGCATTGTGATCTCTTTATGTAATTGAGTCTGTGTGCTATCTATAATAAAGATTAGTGTTGAGTCAAGGGCTTTGCTATGTTGCTATTATCTTGAGAAAGTAGAAAGAATAAAAGAGTTCATATTGATCTCATGGATAGTGATAAGTTCACACATAGAAAGTATGAGGCATAAAAATTGTTGAGAGTTGATGAACGTAGCCTTGGTCATCATTGCAATTAATAGGAAGTGATAAGGAAAGAGGGGTTCACATATAAATATATTATCTTGGACATATTTTATGATTGTGAAGCACTCATTTAGTATGACATGCTAAAGGAGTTGATGTTGGACAAGGAAGACAACGTAATGGTTTATGTTTTCCGACATCTCAGTTAAAGTATATTGTCATTGACCTTCCAAACATGTTGAGCTTGCCTTTCCCCCTCATGCTAGCCAAATTCCTTGCACCCAGTAGAAATACTACTTGTGCTTACAATTACCCTTAAACCCAGTTTTGCCATGAGAGTCCACCATACCTACCTATGGATTGAGTAAGATCCTTCAAGTAAGTTGTCATCGGTGCTGCTACGTCTTGAGCTTGCGTTGGTTTTCCTCGAAGAGGAGAGGGTGATGCAGCAAGTGTAGCATAAGTATTTCCCTCAGTTTTGAGAACCAAGGTATCAATCCAGTAGGAGGCTCCTCAAAAGTCTCATGCACCTACACAAACAAATTCAGAACTCGCAACCAGCGCAATAAAGGGGTTGTCAATCCCTTCACGGCCACTTGCGAAAGTGAGATCTAATAAAGATAGTAAGATAAGATAAATATATTTTTGGTATTTTATAATATAGATGCAAAAAGTAAAGATGAAAATAAAAGTAGATTGAAAGAAAATATGATAAGAGATAGACCAGGGAGCCATAGGTTTCACTAGAGGCTTCTCTCAAGATAGCATAAGTATTACGGTGGGTGAACAAATTACTGTCGAGCAATTGATAGAAAGGCGCATAGTTATGAGATTATCTAGGCATGATCATGTATATAGGCATCACATCCATAACAAGTAGACCAACTCCTGCCTGCATCTACTACTATTACTCCACACATCGACTGACTCCTGCCTGCATCTAGAGTATTAAGTTCATAAGAACAGAGTAACACATTAAGCAAGATGACATGATGTAGAGGGATAAACTCAAGCAATATGATATAAACCCCATCTTGTTATCCTCGATAGCAACAATACAATACGTGCCTTGCAACCCTTTCTGTCACTGGGTAAGGACACCGCAAGATTGAACCCAAAGCTAAGCACTTCTCCCATGGCAAGAAAGACCAATCTAGTAGGCCAAACCAAACTGATTATTCGAAGAGACTTGCAAAGATAACTCAATCATACATAAAAGAATTCAGAGAAGATTCAAATATTATTCATAGATAAACTTGATCATAAACCCACAATTCATCGGATCTCGACAAACACACCGCAAAAAGAGTTTACATTGAATAGATCTCCACAAGAGAGGGGGAGAACATTGCATTGAGATCCAAAAAGAGAGAAGAAGCCATCTAGCTAATAACTATGGACCCGTAGGTCCGTGGTAAACTACTCACAACTCATCGGAGGGGAAAGGATGTTGATGTAGAAGCCCTCCGTGGTTGATTCCCCCTCCGGCAGAGTGCCGGCGAAGGCTCCAAGATGGGATCTCGCGGATACAGAAGGTTACGGGGGTGGAAATTGTGTTTCGTGGTGCCCCTGGATGTTTTCGGGGTACGTAGGTATATATAGGAGGAAGAAGTACGTCGGTGGCCGCCCGAGGGGCCCACGAGACAGGGGGCACGCCCTACC
>NC_041381.1:656241060-656247192 GCF_002162155.2 Triticum dicoccoides
TGGAGCCCTCGGCTGCTTCTTGACTTGCACTCCAGGCTCTCCGGATCACGTTCGTTCCAAAAATCACGCTCCCGAAGGTTTCATTCCGTTTGGACTCCGTTTGATATTCCTTTTCTTCGAAATACTGAAATAGGCAAAAAAACAGCAATATGGGCTAGGCCTCCGGTTAGTAGGTTAGTCCCAAAAATGATATAAATGTGTAAAGTAAAGCCCATAAACATCCAAAAGGGGTAATATAATAGCATGGAACAATAAAAAATTATAGATACGTTGGAGACGTATGAAGCATCCCCAAGCTTAATTCCTGCTCGTCCTCGAGTAGGTAAATGATAAAAAGAGAATTTTTGATGTGGGATGCTACCTAGCATAACTCATAATGTAATTTTCTTTATTGTGGCATGAATGTTCTGATCCAAATGATTCAAAATAAAAGTTCATATTGATAAAAGAAATAGTAACACTTCAAGCATACTAATCAAAGTAATCATGTCTTCTCAAAATAACATGGCAAAAGAAAGTTCATCCCTACAAAATCATATAGTTAGGCTATACTTCATTTTCGTCACACAAAGATGTTCCCAACTTCTATATCCCCGATGACAAGCCAAGCAATTGTTTCATACTTAAATAATCTCAAACTTTTTCAACCTTCATGCAATACATGAGCATGAGCCATGGATATAGCACTATGGGTGGAATAGAATATGATGATGGGGATTGTGTGGAGAAGACAAAAAAAAGAGAAAGTCTCACATCGACGAGGATAATCAACGGGCTATGGAGATGCCCATCAATTGATGTCAACATGAGGAGTAGGGATTGCCATGCAACGGATGCACTAGAGCTATAAATGAATGCTCACCAAAAGAAAACTAGTGGGTGTGCATCTAACTTGCTTGCTCACAAAGACCTAGGGCATTTGAGGAAGCCCATCGTAGGAATATACAAGCCAAGTTCTATAATGAAAAATTCTCACTGGTATGAAAAAGATAACTTATGAGACTCACTACATGAAAAACATGGTGCTACTTTGAAGCACAATATATGAGACTCACTACATGAAGAACAAGGTGCTACTTTGAAGCACAAGTGTGGAAAAAGAGATTGTAACATTGCCCTTTTTTTCCTTCTTTTTGGGCCTTTTTTTTTCTTTTGGCCTTTCTTCTTTTTTTCTTTGGGCAATGTTCTAATAATGATGATCATCACACTTCTATTGATTACAACAAAAGAATTACAACTCGAAACTAGAACAAGATATGACTCTATATGAATGCCTCCGGCGGTGTACCGGGATGGTGCAATGAATCAAGAGTGACATGTATGAAAAATAATGCATGGTGGCTTTGCCACAAATACGGTGTCAACTATATGATCATGCAATGGCAATATGACAAAAGTAAAGTATGTCATGATGATGATGAACGAAACGGTGGAAAGTTGCATGGCAATATATCTCGTGATGGCTATGGAAATACCATAATAGGTAGGTATGGTGGCTGTTTTGAGGAAGATATAAGGAGGTTTATGTGTGATAGAGCGTATCGTATCACGGGGTTTGGATGCACCGGCGAAGTTTGCACCAACTCTCAAGGTGAGAAAGGGCAATGCACGGTACCGAAGAGGCTAGCAAAGGTGGAAAGGTAAAAGTGCGTATAATCCATGGACTCAACATTAGTCAAAAGAACTCATATACTTATTGCAAAAATTTAGAAGTCATCAAAAACCAAATACTACGCACATGCTCCTTGGGTGATAGATTGGTAGGAAAAGACCATCGCTCATCCCCGACCGCCACTCATAAAGATGCACAAGCCAGGTACACTTGATGTTTCAAATTTGTTACACAACTTTAACCATACGTGCATGCTGCGGGACTTGCTAACTTCAACACAAGCATTCTTTAAATTCATAATCACCCAACTAGCATGACTTTAATATTACTACCTCCATATCTCAAAACAATTATCAAGTATCAAATTGATCATAGCATCCAATTCACTTCCTATGATAGTTTTTATTATACCCAACTTGGATGCTCATCATTCTAGGACCAACTTTATGACCCTAGCAAATACCATGCTGTTCTAAAAGACTCTCAAAAAGATATAAGTGAAGCATGAGAGACTAGCAATTTCTTCAAAATTAAGACACCACCGTGCTCTAAAAGATATAAGTGAAGCAATAGAGCAAAAACTATCAAGCTCAAAAGATATAAGTGAAGCACATAGAGTATTCTAGCAAATTCTAATCAAATAGGCTTCTACCAAAAGGTGTGTACAACAAGGATGATTGTGGTAAACTAAAAAGAAAAGACTAATATAATACACGACGCTCCAAGCAAAACACATATCATGTGGCGAATAAAAATATAGCTCCAAGTAAAGTTACCAATGAACGAAGACGAAAGAGGGGATGCCTTCCCGGGGCATCCCCAAGCTTAGGTTTTGTCTATTCTTGAATATCTTGGGGTTCCATGGGCATCCCCAAGCTTAGGCTCTTGCCACCCTTTATTCCATAGTCCATAAAAGCTTTACACAAAACTTGAAAACTTCACAACACAAAACTCAACAGGAAATCTTATAAGCTCTGTTAGTGAAAGAAAACAAAACCACCACATAAGGTACTGCAATGAACTCATTCTTTATTTATTTTGGTGTTAAACCTAATGTATTCAAACTTCCTTATGGTTTCTAAACTAATTTACTAGCCATAGATGCATTGAAATAAGCAAACAACACACGAAAAATAGAATCTGTCAAAAACAGAACAGTCTGTAGCAATCTGTAACTAACGCAAACTTCTGGAACTCTAAAAATCCTACAAAAATATGAAGTCCTGGACAATTTGTTTATTGAACATCATCAAAAAGAATCAACACAAAAGCACGTTCCTTTGATTTAACAAAATTATATTCGTGCATGCAAAGTTTCTGTTTTTCAGCAGAATCAAATCAACTATCATCATAGGTTATCCTATAGGTTCTACTTGGCACAAACACTAATTAAAATATAAAAACACATCTAAACAGAAGGTAGATGCAAGATTTATTACTAAACAGGAGCAAAAACAAAAAACATAAATAAAATTGGGTTGCCTCCCAACTAGCGCTATCGTTTAACGCCCCTAGCTAGGCATAAAAAGCAAAGATAGATCTAACGAGTGCCATCTTTGGCACTAAATTCATCAATAGAGCACTTGTGATCTATAAGGATTTCTCCCCTTTTAGAAATGGCTAAACCTTTAGGCAAATATTCAAGAAATTCATTGGTAGCAAAAGGTTCCTTAACGATAGAGAGACAATTGGGAAGAACACTTATGGATTTGAGATCTGCATCTCCCTTACTAGAAGATTCATCCTTATTTTTAGGAACATAAATAAACTTGGTAGTTTTAGTAGGGGGTTCTGGAGTGTTTTTCATGGGGGGAAAATGCGGAACCCAAGCTTGTAATAATATCCTCAAGTTTACTGATTCTAGCAGAGTGTAGATCTATTTTTTCATTGACTATGGGTTCTTTTTCTTTAAGATTTTTCAAAGTAACTCCAACTCTAGACCAAATTGGGTAATGTGATTATGAATCTTTTTATCCAAATTTTCAATTAACTCAACAGTGGCAATTTTATTTTCAATAATATCAAGCCGTTGCATCACATGTTCTAAAGTTAAAACCGTTCCATTAACCAAAAGAGGTGGTGGGCCAAACAAATCTAACATAGAATTATAAGCATCAAATGTATGGCTACTCATAAAATTACCTCCGGTAGCAATATCAAGAACACATCTATTCCAAGGAGTAATGCCTACATAAAAATTGCGAAGAAGAACGGAAGTAGCAAGCTTCCTAGTAGATTTATATTGGGCATTGCAAATTCTATGCCAAGCATCTTTTAAACTTTCCCTCTCCCTTTGCTTAAAATTGAGAATTTCTTGTTCAGGAGTGAGAATAAGGATAGGAGGACTAGCCATAATGACAAGGTAAAAGAACTAACACACGAACAAATAGAAAAACGCAAGCGAAAAGAGAGGTGGAGGTTGGCAAAGAGAGGAAGAATAAAACGGCAAGGGTGAAGTGGGAGAGAGGAAAACGAGAGGCAAATGGCAAATAATGTAAATGCGAGGGAGATGGGTTTGTGATGGGTACTTGGTATGTCTTGACTTGAGCGAAAACCTCCCCGGCAACGGCGCCAGAAATCCTTCTTGCTACGTCTTGAGCTTGCGTTGGTTTTCCTCGAAGAGGAGAGGGTGATGCAGCAAGTGTAGCGTAAGTATTTCCCTTAGTTTTGAGAACCAAGATATCAAGTAGTTTTGAGTTTTGCATTGTGATCTCTTTATGTAATCGAGTCCGTGTGCTATCTATAATAAAGATTAATGTTGAGTCAAGGGCTTTGCTATGTTGCTATGATCTTGAGAAAGTAGAAAGAATAAAAGAGTTCATATTGATCTTATGGATAGTGATAAGTTCACACATAGAAAGTATGAGGCATAAAAATTGTTGAGAGTTGATGAACGTAGCCTTGGTCATCATTGCAATTAATAGGAAGTGATAAGGAAAGAGGGGTTCACATATAAATATATTATCTTGGACATCTTTTATTATTGTGAAGCACTCATTTGGTATGACATGCTAAAGGAGTTGATGTTGGACAAGGAAGACAACGTAATGGTTTATGTTTTCTGACATCTCAGTTAAAGTATATTGTCATTGACTTTCCAAACATGTTGAGCTTGCCTTTCCCCCTCATAATAGCCAAATTCCTTGCACCAAGTAGAAATACTACTTGTGCTTCCAATTACCCTTAAACCCAGTTTTGCCATGAGAGTCCACCATACCTACCTATGGATTGAGTAAGATCCTTCAAGTAAGTTGTCGTCGGTGCTACTACGTCTTGAGCTTGCGTTGGTTTTCCTTGAAGAGGAGAGGGTGATGCAGCAAGTGTAGCGTAAGTATTTCCCTCAGTTTTGAGAACCAAGGTATCAATCCAGTAGGAGGCTCCTCAGAAGTCCCACGCACCTACAGAAACAAACTAAGAACTCGCAACCAACGCAATAAAGGGGTTGTCAATCCCTTCACGGCCACTTGCGAAAGTGAGATCTAATAAAGATAGTAAGATAAGATAAATATATTTTTGGTATTTTATAATATAGATGCAAAAAGTAAAGATGAAAATAAAAGTAGATTGAAAGAAAATATGATAAGAGATAGACCCGGGAGCCATAGGTTTCACTAGGGGCTTCTCTCAAGATAGCATAAGTATTACGGTGGGTGAACAAATTACTGTCGAGCAATTGATAGAAAAGCGCATAGTTATGAGATTATCTAGGCATGATCATGTATATAGGCATCACGAACATAACAAGTAGACCGACTCCTGCCTGCATCTACTACTATTACTCCACACATCGACCGACTCCTGCCTGCATCTAGAATATTAAGTTCATAAGAACAGAGTAACGCATTAAGCAAGATGACATGATGTAGAGGGATAAACTCAAGCAATATGATATAAACCCCATCTTGTTATCCTCGATGGCAACAATACAATACGTGCCTTGCAACCCTTTCTGTCACTATGTAAGGACACCGCAAGATTGAACCCAAAGCTAAGCACTTCTCCCATGGCAAGAAAGACCAATCTAGTAGGCCAAACCAAACTGATAATTCGAAGAGACTTGCAAAGATAACTCAATCATACATAAAAGAATTCAGAGAAGATTCAAATATTATTCATAGATAAACTTGATCATAAACCCACAATTCATCGGATCTCGACAAACACACCACAAAAAGAGTTTACATCGAATAGATCTCCACAAGAGAGGGGGAGAACATTGTATTGAGATCCAAAAAGAGAGAAGAAGCCATCTAGCTAATAACTATGGACCCGTAGGTCCGTGGTAAACTACTCACAACTCATCGGAGGGGCAAGGATGTTGATGTAGAAGCCCTCTGTGGTTGATTCCCCCTCCGGCAGAGTGCCGGCGAAGGCTCCAAGATGGGATCTCGCGGATACAGAAGGTTACGGCGGTAGAAATTGTGTTTCGTGGTGCCCCTGGATGTTTTCGGGGTACGTAGGTATATATAGGAGGAAGAAGTACGTCGGTGGCTGCCCGAGGGGCCCACGAGATAGGGGGC
>NC_041381.1:656247462-656277468 GCF_002162155.2 Triticum dicoccoides
GGCTGCTTCTTGACTTGCACTCCAAGCTCTCCGGATCACGTTCATTCCAAAAATCACTCTCCCGAAGGTTTCATTCCGTTTGGACTCCGTTTGATATTCCTTCTCTTCGAAATACTAAAATAGGCAAAAAAAACAGCAATATGGGCTGGGCCTCCGGTTAGTAGGTTAGTCCCAAAAATGATATACA
Source organism: Triticum dicoccoides (assembly GCF_002162155.2). Classification (NCBI taxonomy): domain Eukaryota; kingdom Viridiplantae; phylum Streptophyta; class Magnoliopsida; order Poales; family Poaceae; genus Triticum; species Triticum dicoccoides. The sequence goes on from NC_041381.1 coordinate 656,247,650, forward strand.
TGTGTAAAATAAAGCCCATAAACATCCAAAAGGGGTAATATAATAGCATGGAACAATCAAAAATTATAGATACGTTGGAGACGTATCAGGTGCAAGCAATAAAAATTGCTCTCTAATTATGTATGACTTATTAGTGCGGAGAAAATAAGCTTTGTACGAACTTGTTGTGGAAGTAATAAAAGCGACGGACTGCATAATAAAGGTCCACATACAAGGGGCAATATAAAGTGACGTTCTTTTGCATTAAGATTTCGTGCATCAACCCTAAACGCGCATGACAACCTCTGCTTCCCTCTGCGAAGGGCCTATCTTTTACTTTATGTTTTTACTTTATGCTTGAGTCAAGGTGATCCTCACCTTTCCCTTTTTATTTTATCCTTTGGCAAGCTCCTCGTGTTTGAAAGATCATGATATATATATATATATATATATATATATATATATATATATATATATCCAATTGGATGTAAGTTGGCATAGGCTATTATTGTTGACATCACCTAAAGGTGAATATGTTGGGAGGCAACACAATTAGCCCCTATCTTTCTCAGTGTCCGACTGAACTCTATAACCACAAGTACTGCGTGAGTGTTAGCAATTATAGGAGACTACGAGATAGTTGAGTATGTGAGCTTGCTGAAAAGCTCTATTATTGACTCTTTCTGATGTTATGATAAATTGCAATTGCTTCAATGACTGAGATTATAGTTTGTTAGTTCCCAATGAAGTTTTTGAACCATACTTGACATTGTGAATTGCTTGTTACTTGAGCATAGGAAATCATATGACAAAATCTATATATGTTGCTGTTATTAGAATGATCATGATGCCCTCATGTCCGTATTTTATTTTTATCGACACCTCTATCTCTAAACATGTGGACATATTTTTCGATTTCGGCTTCCGCTTGAGGACAAGCGAGGTCTAAGCTTGGGGGAGTTGATACGTCCATCTTGCATCATGATTTTATATCAATATTTATTGCATTATGGGCTGTTATTACACATTATATCTCAATACTTATGGCTATTCTCTCTTATTTTACAAGGTTTACCACGAAGAGGGGGAATGCCGGCAGCTGGAATTCTGGCTAGAAAAGGAGCAAACGTTGGAAACCTATTCTGCACAGCTCCAAAAGTCCTAAAACTCCACGAAACAACATTTTGGATTTAATAAGAATTTGTGAGCGAAAGAAATATGCCAGGGGGCCCACACCCTATCCAGGAGATAGGGGGGCGCGCCCCCTATCTCCTGGGCCCCCTGGTGGGCCTCCGGCGTCCATCTTCTGCTATATCATCACTTTTACCCTGGAAAAAATCGTGGGCAAGCTTACGGGACGAAACTCCGCCGCCACGAGGCGGAACATTGGCGGAATCAATCTAGGGCTCTGGCGGAGCTGTTCTGCCAGGGACACTTCCCTCTGGGAGGGGGAAATCATCACCAACGTCATCAGCAACGATCCTCTCATCAGGAGGGGTCAATCTCCATCAACATCTTCACTAGCACCATCTCCTCTCAAAACCCTAGTTCATCTCTTGTATCCAATCTTGTATCAAAACCACAAATTGGTACCTGTGAGTTGCTAGTAGTGTTGATTACTCCTTGTAGTTGATGCTAATTGGTTTACTTGGTGGAAAATCATATGTTCAGATCCTTTATGCATATTATTACTCCTCTGATTATGAACATGAATTTGCTTTGTGAGTAGTTATGTTTGTTCCTGAGGACATGGGTGAAGTCTTGCTATTAGTAGTCATGTGAATTTGGTATTCATTCGATATTTTCATGAGATGTATGTTGTCTTTTCCTCTAGTGGTGTTATGTGAACGTCGACTACATGACACTTCACCACTATTTGGGCCTAGAGGAAGGTGATACGTCTCCAATGTATCTATAATTTTTGATTACTCCATGCTACTTTATCTATTGTTTTGGACTATAATGGGCTTTATTTTCCACTTTTTATTATTTTTGGGACTAACCTATTAACCGGAGGCCCAGCCCAGAATTGCTGTTTTTTGCCTTTTTCAGTATTTCGAAGAAACATAATATCAAACGGAGTCCAAACGGAATGAAACCTTCGGGAACGTGATTTTCTCATCAGATAAGACCCAGGAGACTTGGACCATCCGTCAAGAAAGCCACGAGGCGGTCACGAGGGTGGAGGGCGCGCCCTCCCCCCTGGGCGCGCCCCCTGCCTCGTGGGCCCATCGAAGCTCCACCGACGTACTCCTTCCTCCTATATATACCTACGTACCCCCAATAGACCAGAGACAGAACCAAAAACCTAATTCCACCGCCTCAACCTTCTATATCCACGAGATCCCATCTTGGGGCATATTCCGGAGCTCCGTCTGAGGGGGCATCTACCACGGAGGGCTTCTACATCAACACCATAGCCCCTCCGATGAAGTGTGAGTAGTTTACTTTAGACCTTCGGGTCCATAGCTAGTAGCTAGATGGCTTCTTCTCTCTTTTTGGATCTCAATACAATGTTCTCCCCCTCTCTCGTGGAGATCAGTTCGATGTAATCTTCTTTTTGCGGTGTGTTTGTTGAGACCGATGAATTGTGGGTTTATGATCCAGCTTATCTATGAATAATATTTGAATCTTCTCTGAATTCTTTTATGTATGATTGAGTTATCTTTGCAAGTCTCTTCGAATTATCCGTTTGGTTTGTCCAACTAGATTGGTAGTTCTTGCAATGGGAGAAGTGCATGGCTTTGGGTTCAATCTTGCGGTGTCCTTACCCAGTGACAGAAAGGGTTGCAAGGCACATATTGTATTGTTGCCATCGAGGATAACAAGATGGGGTATTTATCATATTGCATGAATTTATTCCTCTACATCATGTCATCTTGCTTAAGGCGTTACTCTGTTTTTAACTTAATACTCTAGATGCATGTTGGATAGCGGTCGATGAGTGGAGTAATAGTAGTAGATGCAGAATCGTTTCGATCTACTTGTCTCAGACGTGATGCCTATATACATGATCATACCTAGATAACCTCATAACTATGCTCAATTTTGTCAATTGCTCAACAGTAATTTGTTCACCCACCGTAGAATACTTATGCTCTTGAGAGAAGCCACTAGTGAAACCTATGGCCCCCGGGTCTATTCTCATCATATTAATCTCCATCACTTTATTTACTTGCTTTGCTTTTACTTTTTACTTTGCATCTTTATACCAAAAATACCAAAAATATTATCTCTATTAGATCTCACTCTCATAAGTGACAGTGAAGGGATTGACAACCCCTAATCGCGTTGGTTGCGAGTAGCTATCGTTTTGTGCAGGTACGAGGGACTTGCGCGTGACCTCCTACTGGATTGATACTTTGGTTCTCAAAAACTAAGGGAAATACTTACGCTACTGTGCTGCATCATCCTCTCCTCTTCGGGGAAAACCAACGCAAGCTCGAGATGTAGCAAGAAGGATTTCCGGCGCCGTTGCCGGGGAGGCTTACGCAAAAGTGAACATACCAAGTACCCATCATAATCCCTATCTCTCGCATTACATTATTTTCCATTTGCCTCTCGTTTTCCTCTCCCCCAGTTCACCCTTGCCGTTTTATTCGCCCTCTCTTTCCCAATCTCCTCCTCTCTTTCCGTTGCCTTTTCCTCGTCCTTTTGTTTGCTCGTGTGTTAGTTTGCTTGCTTGTCATCATGACTAGTCTTATATCTTCTCCGTTATCTCCCGAGAATGAAGTGCTAAATTTTAAACAAAGGGAGGGAGAAAATCTAAAAGATGCTTGGTATAGAATTTGCAATGCTCAAAATAGATCTACCAGGAAGCAATCTACTTCAGTTCTTCTTCGCAATTTTTATGTAGGTGCTAATCCTTGGTATAGATATATCCTTGATACCATTACCAGAGGGAATTTCTTGGGTAGCCATACTTTTGATTGCTATAATGCTTTAATAGACTTATTTGGCTCACCTCCTCTTTTGGTTAATGGAACTATGTTAACTTTGGAGCATGTTATGCAAAGGCTTGAAATTATTGAAAACAAAGTTGCTACCACTGAATCCATTGAAAATCTAGATAAAAAGATTCATAATCAAATTACTCAATATGGATCTAAGGTAGGAATGACTTTGAAAAATATTAAGGAGAAGGAACCCATGGTTAATGAAAAAATAAATCTAGACTCTACTCGAATCGATAAACTTGAGGGTATCATTACCAACTTGGGAACCGCTTTTTCTTCCGTAAAGAATACTCCTAGTCCTCCCACTAAAATTGCCAAGCTTATGTATGTTCCTAAAAATAAGGGTGAATCATCTAGTAAGGAAAATGCAGATCTTAAATCTATAAGTATTCATCCCGATCTTTTTACTATCATTAAGGATTCATTTGCTACGAATGAATTTTTCGATCTTATGCCTAAAAGTTTGATAATTACTAGAAAGAAATAAAATTCTAAAGGAGGTAGATGCCTCATTGAAGAATTTCCTACCAAAGATGGCAATACCTAAATCTATCCTTGCTTTTATGCCTAGCTAAGGGCGTTAAACGATAGCGCTTGTTGGGAGGCAACCCAATTTTATTTTGTGTTTTTTGTTTTTGCTTCTGTTTAGGTATAAATAATCCATATACCTTCTGTTTGGATGTGGTTTTATGTTTTAATTAGTGTTTGTGCCAAGTAGGACCTATAGGATAACCTACGATGATAGTTGATTTGATTCTGCTGAAAAACAGAAACTTTGCGCGCACGAATTTAGTTATGATAAATCACAGGAACGTGATTTTGCGTTGATTCTTTTTTATTCTGATCAATAAACAAATTGTCCAGTACTTCCTATTTTGGTAGAATTTTTAGAGTTCCAGAAGTTTGCGTTAGTTACAGATTGCTACAGACTGTTCTGTTTTTGACAGATTCTGTTTTTCGTGTGTTGTTTGCTTATTTTGATGAATCTATGGCTAGTAAAATAGTTTATGATACATAGAGAAGTTGGAATACAGTAGGTTTAACACCAATATAAATAAATAATGAGTTCATTACAGTACCTTGAAGTAGTCTTTTGTTTTCTTCCTCTAACGGAGCTCACGAGATTTCTGTCGAGTTTTGTGTTGTGAAGTTTTCAAGTTTTGGGTGAATTCTTTTGATGGATTATGGAACAAGGAGTGGCAAGAGCCTAAGCTTGGGGATGCCCATGGAACCCCCAAGATAATCCAAGGACACCAAAAAGTCAAAGCTTGGGGATGCCCCGGAAGGCATCCCCTCTTTCGTCCAGTTCCATCGGTAATTTACTTGGAGCTATATTTTTATTCACCAACATGATATGTGTTTTGCTTGGAGCGTCTTGTATTATTTGTGTCTTTGCTTGTTAGTCTACGACAATCATCCTTGCTGTACACACGTTTTGAGAGAGCCATACATGAATTGAAATTTGTAGAATACTCTATGTTCTTCACTTATATCTTTTGAGCTTGATAGTTTTGCTCATAGTGCTTCACTTATATCCTTTTGAGCGTGATAATTTTTGCTCTAGTGCTTCACTTAGATCTTTTAGACACGGTGGGGGATTTGTTTTAAAGAAACTTCATCTCTCATGCTTCACTTAGATTATTTTGAGAGTCGTTAATAGCATGGTAATTTGCTTAATGTTAATATACTTGGTATTCAAGATATGTGAAACTTTCTTTTGAGTGCGTTGAATACTAAGATAAATTTGATGCTTGATAATTGTTTTGAGATATGGAGGTGATAATATCAAAGTTGTGCTAGTTGGGTGATTATGAATTTGAGAAATACTTGTGTTGAAGTTAGCAAATCCCGTAGCATGCACGTATGGTTAAAGTTGTGTAACAAATTTGAAACATGAAGTGTACCTGGTGAGGGAGTCCTGGACTAGGGGGTGTCCGGATAGCCGAACTATCATCATCGGCCGGACTCCAAGACTATGAAGATACAAGATTGAAGACTTCGTCCCGTGTCCGGATGGGACTTTCCTTGGCGTGGAAGGCAAGCTTGGCGATACGGATATGTAGATCTCCTACCATTGTAACCGACTCTGTGTAACACTAGCCCTCTCCGGTGTCTATATAAACCGGATAGCTTTAGTCCGTAGGACGAACAACAATCATACCATAGGCTAGCTTCTAGGGTTTAGCCTCCTTGATCTCGTGGTAGATCTACTCTTGTAACACACATCATCAATATTAATCAAGCAGGACGTAGGGTTTTACCTCCATCAAGAGGGCCCGAACCTGGGTAAAACATCGTGTCCCTTGTCTCATGTTACCATCCGCCTAGACGCACAGTTCGGGACCCCCTACCCGAGATCCGCCGGTTTTGACACCGACATTGGTGCTTTCATTGAGAGTTCCTCTATGTCGTCACCGATAGGCTCGATGGCTTCTTCGATCATCAACAACGATGCAGTCCATGGTGAGACCTTCCTCCCCGGACAGATCTTCGTATTCGGCAGGTTTGCACTGCGGGCCAACTCGCTTGGCCATCTGGAGCAGATCGAAAGCTACGCCCCTGGCCGTCAGGTCAGATTTGGAAGTTTGAACTTCACGGCTGACATCCGCGGGGACTTGATCTTTGATGGATTCGAGCCACAGCCAAGCATGCCGCACTGTCACGACGGGCATGATTTAGCTCTGCAGTCGGACAGTACCCTGGAGGCCGCACTCGAGCCCGCTCTGATCTTCAATTCGGAGCCGGCTGCGTAGATCGAGGACGGATGGCTAGACACCGCCTCGGGGGCTGCAACCTCTACGGCGATAGAGCCGAACACTGACCTTGTCCCTCACAAAGCTCGTGACTCCGAGGTGCCGGACTCCTTGCCAGACTCCGAACCTCCCGCGCCCCCTCCAATCGAATCCGATTGGGCGCCGGTCATGGAATTCACCGCTGCAGACATCTTTCAACACTCACCTTTCGGCGACATCTTGAGTTCGCTAAAGTATCTCTCCCTATCAGGAGAGCCCTGGCCGGACTGCGGTCAGGACGGTTGGGATGCGGACGACGAAGAAAATTCAAAGCCCACCCACCACCCACTTAGTAGCCACTTTCGACGATCTAACCGACATGCTAGGTTACGACTCCGAAGACATCGACGGTATGGACGACGATGCCGGAGACGACCAAGAACCAGCGCCTACCGGGCACTGGAAAGCCACCTCATCATATGACATATACATGGTGGATATCCCAAAGGATGGGAATGGCGAAGCAACACCGGAGGATGACCCCTCCAAGAAACAGCCCAATTGCCAGCGTCAGCGGCGCCGCTCTAAATCCCGCCACAGCAAGAATGAAGATTCCCGCACTGGAGATAATAACACACCGGACAGTGCCAAAGACAACCCACTCCAGCAAGATTCAGCGCAGGAGGACAGAGACGCCAGCCCTCATGAGAGAGTGGCAGAAGAAGAGGTAGAGGATTATATGCCTCCCTTCGGAGACGAGGCAAGCCTCGACGATGACGAATTCGTCGTGCCTGAGGATCCCGTCGAACAAGAGCGTTTTAAACGCAGGCTTATGGCCACGGCAAACAGCCTCAAGAAAAAGAAGCAACAGCTTAGAGCTGATCAAGATCTGCTAGCCGACAAATGGACTGAAGTCCTCGCACCGAAGAGCATGAGCTTGAACGCCCCTCCAAAAGCTACCCTAAACGCAAGCTGCTCCCCCGATTAGAGGAGGAGGCGTATGAACCTGCATCACCAGCAGACAATATGGCTGACCGACCACCCCGTGGTCGCGACAGAGAGGCCTCTAGGCCCTTCACTAGAACCGTACCCCGGCATCGCTCAAAAAGCACAAGGCCACAGGGGAACGCTCCGGACTTGCGAGATATATTGGAGGATAAGGCAAGACAATCAAGATCAATCTATGGACCGCATGGGTGCCCCATGATACGTGACGACAACCGTCGCGCCGGACACAGTAAGTCCGACCGGGCCGAACAAAATAGACAAAGCTCTTTTGAGCTCCGTCGTGATAGCGCCCAGTACAGAGGCACCGCACACCCACTATGCTTCACAGATGAAGTAATGGATCATCAAATCCTCGAAGGGTTTAAACCCGTGAATATTGAATCTTACGATGGCACAACAGACCCCGCGGTTTGGATCGAAGACTATCTCCTTCACATCCCCATGGCCCGCGGTGACGATCTTCACGCCATCAAATATCTCCCCCTCAAGCTTAAAGGACCAGCACGGCATTGGCTTAACAGCTTGCCAGCAGAGTCAATTGGGAGTTGGGAAGACCTGGAAGCCGCATTCCTCGATAACTTCCAAGGCACATATGTGCGACCACCAGACGCTGATGACCTAAGCCACATAATTCAGCAGCTAGACGAATCGGCCAGACAATTCTGGACACGGTTCTTAACCAAGAAAAACCAAATCATCGACTGTCCGGATGCGGAGGCCCTCACGGCCTTCAAGCATAACATCCGCGACGAGTGGCTTGCCCGACACCTGGGACAGGAAAAGCCAAAATCCATGGCATCCCTCACATCACTCATGACCCGCTTCTGCGCGGGTGAGGACAGCTGGCTAGCACGCAGCAACAACCTCAGCAAAAATTCTGGCAGTCCGGATATCAAGGACTGTAATGGCAGGTCGCATCGCAACAAAAAAAAACGCCGCATTAACGGCGATAATAGTGAAGATACGACAGTCAATGCCGGATTCAGAGGCTCTAAACCCAGTCAGTGGAAAAAGCCATTCAAAAGAACTACTCCGGGTCCGTCCAATTTGGACCGAATACTCGACCGCTTGTGCCAGATACACGGCACCCCCGAAAAGCCAGCCAACCACACCAACAGGGACTGTTGGGTATTCAAGCAGGCAGGCAAGTTAATTGCCGAAAACAATGACAAGGGGCTGCATAGCAATGACGAGGAAGAGACCCAACCGCCGAACAATAGAGGACAGAAGGGTTTCCCCCACAGGTGCGGACGGTGAACATGATATACGCAACGCACATACCCAAAAGGGAGCGGAAGCGTGCACTCAGGGATGTATACGCGATGGAGCCAGTTGCCCCGAAGTTCAATCCATGGTCCTCCTACCCGATCACTTTTGACCGAAGGGACCACCCCACCAGCATCCGCCATGGCGGATTCACCGCATTGGTTTTAGACCCAATCGTTGATGGATTTCACCTCACCAGAGTCCTGATGGACGGCGGCAGCAGCCTGAACCTGCTTTATCAGGATACAGTGCGCAAAATGGGCATAGACCCCTCAAGGATTAAACCTACCAAGACGACCTTTAAAGGCGTCATACCAAGTGTAGAAGCCAATTGTACAGGCTCAGTTACACTGGAAGTGGTCTTCGGATCCCCGGATAACTTCCGAAGCGAGGAGTTAATCTTCGACATAGTTCCGTTCCACAACGGCTATCATGCTCTGCTCGGACGTACCGCGTTCGCAAAGTTCAACGCGGTGCCGCACTATGCATACCTCAAGCTCAAGATGCTAGGCTCTCGAGGAGTCATCACGGTCAACGAAAACATTGAACGCTCTCTCCGAACGGAGGAACATACAGTGGCTCTCGTGGCAGAAGTACAATGCCGCCTCTTAAGGCAATTCTCGAGTCCGGCCGTTAAGCGACCGGACACGGTTAAACGCGCCCGGAGTAACCTACAAAAAGACCACCTGGCACATTCCGAGCACGCGTAGCAGTGCGGCCCCAACCCCAGCCCCTGCAAAACGTCAAGACAGGTCCTTCTGGTACACCATTACACTCTGAAGATACCATGGGCATGGGGAGAGGGGCACGACCACGATAGTCCCAGCATGCGGCTCAACCACACCAGGGGCTCTCACGTGTGTCGTTCTTTTTCTTTTTTATTTTATTTTTACCCACAGGACTCCGTTCGTCACAGGCCCTGTCCGGCAGCAGACCTGCCGAACTCACGATGCAACAGCCAGGGAAGAAGAAAGGCTACAACGAATATCCAGGTGGTCTCCATTACGAGCATGAAATCTGTTTTATGCACCATTCCGCAGCCTACCCCTGGAGGGGGACACGTTTAATAGTCCCACCCCTTGCTTATCGCACCATTTGTATCATTCTGCATTTACATCAGTTTTTCTTGAATAAGTAATGCAGCACCTTTTTGCTTCCAATTGCATTTCTTTCTTATACATATGTTCATTTATAACATGTTGCATCCGTACATTTTGGTACGGCTAAATACACCAGGGGCTTATGTTTCCCGCATGATGGTGTGATAAGTCCGACCACTTTCACAAGTGCGGCACCCCGAACTTATAGCATTATATGCATCGGCTCCGAATCATGTCTTGGGTCAATAGTTGGGTTTGCCCGGCTCCCATGTTTTGGTACCTTACGTTCCGTTGTATCGGCTAAGGTAGCACTGGGAGAACCACTGCGATTGCACCCCGGTTGAGCTGGGCGAGCGCCTCAGTGGAGAAAGCTAAAATTGACCGTCATGATGAGGCGAGAGCTGGTCGCTGTTCGAGAGGTTTTTTGCGAGTCCCTAAAGACTTATGCCGCTTAGAGCGAGGAGCCGGATTTTGTTTGGTCCAGGCGTGGATAGCGCCCCAAATTCGGCCTTCCGAAGACTAGGGGCTTCGCCGAAATTTAAAATTATAGAATTCTATGGCTAAGTGAGAGTGTTCAAGCATTATAAGTCCGGTTGCCTTGTTCGCTGTGTTGAGCGCCTCCCTAGATGGACCCAAAAATGGGAACAAGAGTGCTCAAGTTTATCCCGAACACCCCAGCACTCGTGGCATGGGGGCTGAAGCCGACGACTTTCCATCTCTTAGATTTGATAAACAGCCGCACAAAAGGTAATATTTTAAATTAACAAGCGTTGCTTAGCGCATATGAACTAAGTTTTCAGTGCACAAGATAACAAAATGCGAGTCTAGTCAAATATTACATCTTTGGAGCACTCACCCGCAATAATGCGGGCACCCTTTAGGACACTCTTATAATACATCTCGGGCGTGCGATGCTCCTTGCCCTGCGGTGGCGGGTCCGCCACAAGCTTCTGGGCATCCTTCTTGCCCCAGTGCACCTTTGCGCGGGCAAGGCCCCGACGGGCACCTTCAATACAGGCGGAGTGCTTGATGACTTCAACCCACGGGCATGCATCCACCAGCCGCCGCACCAGGCCGAAGTAGCTCCCTGGCATGGCCTCCTTAGGCCACAGCCGAACTATGAGGCCCGTCATGGCCTATTCGGCCACCTTGTGGAGCTCGACCAGCTGCTTCAGCTGGTCGCTAAGGGGCACCGGATGTCCGGCCTCAGCATACTGAGACCAGAAGACCTGCTCCGTCGAGCTCCCCTCCTCGGCCCTATAGAAAGCGGCAGCATCGGACACGCTGCAAGGCAGATGTGTGAACGCCCCTGGAGAGCTCCGAATTCGGGTAAGTGATATGTAATTCACACTCACATGCTTACTTTGCATGAAAAATGCCTTACCCGCCGCTATTTTCTTCAATGCCTCGATTTCCTGGAGGGCCTTATAGGCTTCGGTCTTAGCGGCTTTGGCACTCTCAAGAGCCGTCGCAAGCTCGGAATCTCGAGTCTTCGAGTCACGCTCCAAACTCTCATGTTTTTCCATGAGAGCCTGGAGCTCTTGCTGTACCTCCGCCACCCGCGCCTCATGCTTCTCTCGCTCGGTGCGTTCCGCGACCGCATTACGTTCGGCCGCGAACACCGCCTCCTTCAGGGTCACCACCTCGTTTGTGGCCCCTGCTATATCCACGTTATCCTTGTCATTTTTCTGGCAACCAAATCCTTTTCTGTAAGGCACAATTTTAATAAGGTATTACTCACCTTCTTTTTCCTCGAGCTGTTTCTTGGCACGGCCGAGCTCGTTCTCGGACCACTAGAGGCTTTCCTTCAAAGTATTGACCTCCGCAGTCAGTGCGGCGGAGGTCAGCAGCGCAACCTGCAATCCCATATTGACATATTTTTTATGACTCCTGCGTATATCTTTTTAGATCCTCAGTCCGGCTTTTCTTTCCGAACACCGAACCGAGCATCAGGGGCTACTGTCTATGCGGTACTATTTTACATATATCAAAATTCTTACCTCAAAGCCTGTTAGAAGGCTGCTGCAGGCTTCGGTCAGCCTTCTCTTGGCGAGCTGAACCTTCTGAATCACCGCACTCATAACAGTGCGGTGTTCCTCTTCAATGGAGGCGCCATTGAGCGCCTCCAGCAAGTTATCCGGCGCCTCCGGTTGGACGGACAGCCGGCATCACGGTCTTGCCCTTCTTACGAAGGGGTCGCCCGCCGGACTCCGGAGCCACTATGGGTTCCGGGGCCGAGTCCGGTGCAAAGTCCGGGAGGTTGTCCCGCGACACCTCCGGGGCCTCCTCCTCCTGGTGGGTCCCTTCCCGGGATCCCACCTCGGCATCGTCCGCATCACGGGGGGTGGAGGCAGTCGAAAGAGAATCCATATCCGACGCACCTAAGGACCCGCTCGACGAAGCAGGAAGATCATCCTTGGGCGGGCTGCAGGGTTGTATGCGGCATTAGAAAGACATTATGTGGCGAAAAGAAAAACCATGAAGTTATTCGGGAGTCCGGATACTTACGATCTCGCCAGGGGCTTGGCCCTTGGAGGCCAGTCCTCGTCGTCGTCACTGGCGTTGGCAGAGCAGTCCGGGGAAAGAGTTTTTCCCTTTTTGGACCCTTCGGCCTCCCCCGTAGGGGAAGCCTTCCTTTTCTTCCATCCCCCCGCTGGGGGAGAGGCTTTCTTCTTCTCCTCCTCGCCTTTGTGGGAGGAGTCGGCCTCGGAGTCATCATCTGATAACACCTGAAAACGGGAACTCTTTCGAGTACCCGTGGCCTTCTTCTTGGCCTTCTTCTCCGGCACCACGTGGGGTGCCGGAGCCAGCAGCCCCGTTAAGTGGGCGTCTGTTGGGTCCTCTGGTAATGGGGTCGGACAGATAGTCTGTTCGGCCTTCTTCAGCCAGCCCTGTCAAAGGAAGGGGAGTTTAGATCCCGCATAGAGTCAAACTATGGAAAACAAAAAGGACAAAATCACTTACCTCGTCAGCCGGACGCTGCGAGCTGAATCCGCGATCTTCGGTAGCGGATGCGGGAGCCTCGGCACCCTTGAACAGCACCTTCCGGACATCTTCGTACGTAGTGTCTAAGAGCCCGCTCAAAGTCTGGTGCTGCGCCGGATCGAACTCCCACATGTTGAAGCCCCGTCGTTGGCACGGGAGAATCTGGCAAATGAGCATGACCTGGACTACGTTGACAAGCTTGAGCTTCTTGTCCACTAGCTTTTGGATGGATGCTTGAAGTTCGGTCAGCTCCTCCGAATCACCCCATGTCCGGCCGCTCTCTTTCCAGGAGGTGAGCCGTGTGGGGATGCCAGATCTGAATTCGGGGGCCGCTGCCCATTCGGGGTCACGCGGCTCGGTGATGTAGAACCACCCCGATTGCCACCCCTTAATGGTTTCCACGAAAGTGCCCTCAAGCCAAGTAATGTGGGACATCCTGCCCACCATGGCACCTCCGCACTCCGCCTGGCTGCCCTTCACAACCTTCGGCTTGACACTGAAGGTCTTGAGCCACAAGCCGAAGTGGGGTTGGATGCAGAGGAAGGCCTCACACACGACGATAAACGCCGAGATGTTGAGGATGAAATTCGGGGCCAGATCATGGAAATCCAGGCCGTAGTAGAACATGAGCCCCCGGACAAAGGGATGGAGTGGGAAGCCCAGTCCGCGGAGGAAATGGGGAATAAATACTACCCTCTCATGGGGCCTGGGGGTGGGGATAAGCTCTCCCTCATCGGGGAGCCGGTGCGCGATGTTGTTGGACAAATATCCCGGCGCTGCGCAGCTTCTGGATCTGCCCCTCCGTGACGGAGGAGGCCATCCACTTGCCTCCCGCTTCAGACATAGCTAGAGGAGGTTGAGGTGAGATGTGCGGGCTTAGGCGCTGGAGCTCAAGTTCGCGGAGATGGATAAGCCAAGGAGGAAGAAGGCGCAGGTAAAAGGGTTGGATCTTTATCCCCTTATATGGGCGGACATGAACATGCGTCCCCACCGTCCTGATAAAACTCGCTTATCCCCCAAGCGCCGCAATCAATGGCGCGGTTGGGTTACCCACGTCCGTATTGATGGGAATCCCGGAATAAGGGGAACACGATCTTCTTCGACAAGACGTGCCAAGGAAACCGCTTCGCTAAACGCGCTGAGGTGGTACGATAAAAACAATTTGAGTAAAGGCTTGGTAGTGGTGTGACGTCACGCCACCAAATACGTCGGCAGATTGAACTTGTGTAAATGTTATTCTCTCTACGGTGGTATGTGGAATTTATTTTGCAGAGCCGAACACTATCCTGGTGTTCACAATCTTCTATAAATTATTCGAAGGAGGAACCCGCCTTGCAATGCCGAAGACAATATGCGCGCCAGACTCGTCGTCATTGAAGCCTGGTTCAGGGGCTACTGAGGGAGTCCTGGACTAGGGGGTGTCCGGATAGCCGAACTATCATCATCGGCCGGACTCCAAGACTATGAAGATACAAGATTGAAGACTTCGTCCCGTGTCCGGATGGGACTTTCCTTGGCGTGGAAGGCAAGCTTGGCGGTACGGATATGTAGATCTCCTACCATTGTAACCGACTCTGTGTAACCCTAGCCCTCTCCGGTGTCTATATAAACCGGATGGCTTTAGTCCGTAGGACGAACAACAATCATACCATAGGCTAGCTTCTAGGGTTTAGCCTCCTTGATCTCGTGGTAGATCTACTCTTGTAACACACATCATCAATATTAATCAAGCAAGACATAGGGTTTTACCTCCATCAAGAGGGCCCGAACCTGGGTAAAACATCGTGTCCCTTGTCTCCTGTTACCATCCGCCTAGACGCACAGTTCGGGACCCCCCACCCGAGATCCGCCGGTTTTGACACCGACACCTGGCGTGTGCATCCTTATGAGTGGCGGTCGGGGACGAGCGATGGTCTTTTCCTACCAATCTATCCCCCTAGGAGCATGCGCGTAGTACTTGATTTTTGATGACTTCTAAATTTTTGCAATAGGTATATGAGTTCTTTTGACTAATGTTGAGTCCATGGATTATACGCACTCTCACCTTTCCGCCTTTGCTAGCCTCTTCGGTACCGCGCATTGCCCTTTCTCACCTTGAGAGTTGGTGCAAACTTCGCCGGTGCATCCAAACCCCGTGATACGATATGCTCTATCACACATAAACCTCCTATTATCTTCCTCAAAACAGCCACCATACCTACCTATCATGGCATTTCCATAGCCATTCCGAGATATATTGCCATGCAACTTCCACCATCATCATCTGACATGCATTACTTTTGTCTTATTGCCATTGCATTATCTTGTAGTTGACATCGTATTTGTGGCAAAGCCACCATGCATTATTTTCCATACATGTCACTCTTGATTCATTACACCATCCTGGTACACCGCTGGAGGCATTCATATAGAGTCATATCTTGTTCTAAGTTTCGAGTTGTAATCCTTATGTTGTAATCAATAGAAGTGTGATGATCATCATTATTAGAGCATTTCCCAATAAAAGAGAAAGGCCAAAAAAAGGAAAGGCCCAAAAAAAGATAAAAGAAAACAAAAGGACAATGCTACTATCTCTTTTTCCACACTTGTGCTTCAAAGTAGCACCTTGTTCTTCATGTAGTGAGTCTCATATATTGTGCTTCAAAGTAGCACCACGTTTTTCATATAGTGAGTCTCATAAGTTGTCTTGTTCATACTAGTGGGAATTTTTCATTATAGAACTTGGCTTGTATATTCCTACGATGGGCTTCCTCAAAATGCCCTAGGTCTTCATGAGCAAGCAAGTTGGATGCACACCCACTAGTTTTCTTTTGTTGAGCATTCATAGCTCTAGTGCATCCGTTGCATGGCAATCCCTACTCCTTGCATTAACATCAATCGATGGGCATCTCCATAGCTCATTGATTAGCCTCGTTGATGTGAGACTTTCTCCTTTTTTGTCTTCTCCACACAATCCCCATCATCATATTCTATTCCACCCATAGTGCTATATCCATGGCTCACGCTCATGTATTGCGTGAAGGTTGAAAAAGTTTGAAATTATTTAAGTATGAAACAATTTCTTGGCTTGTCATCGGGGGTATAGAAGTTGGGAACATCTTTGTGTGACGAAAATGAAGCATAGCCTAACTATATGATTTTGTAGGGATGAACTTTCTTTTGCCATGTTATTTTGAGAAGATATGATTGCTTTGATTAGTATGCTTGAAGTATTATTATTTTTATGTCAATATGAACTTTTGTCTTGAATCTTTCGGATCTGAATATTCATGCCACAATTAAGAAGATTTACATTGGAATTATGCCAAAGTATCACTCCGCATCAAAAATTCTTTTTTATCATTTACCTACTCGAGGACGAGCAGGAATTAAGCTTGGGGATGCCTGATACGTCTCCAATGTATCTATAATTTTTGATTGCTCCATGCTACTTTATCTATTGTTTTGGACTATAATGGGCTTTATTTTGCACGTTTATATTATTTTTGGGACTAACCTATTAACCGGAGGTCCAGCCCAGAATTGTTGTTTTTTGCCTTTTTCAGTATTTCGAAGAAACAGAATATCAAACGGAGTCCAAACGGAATGAAACCTTCGGGAACGTGATTTTCTCATCAGATAAGAACCAGGAGACTTGGACCCTCCGTGAAGAAAGCCACGAGGCGGTCACGAGGGTGGAGGGCGCGCCCTCCCCCTGGGCGCCCCCTGCCTCGTGGGCCCCTCGAAGCTCTACCGACGTACTCCTTCCCCCTATATATACTTACATACCCCCAATAGACCAGAGACGGAGCAAAAAACCTAATTCCACCGCCGCAACCTTCTGTATCCACGAGATCCCATCTTGGGGCCTGTTCTGGAGCTCCGCCGGAGGGGGCATCTACCACGGAGGGCTTCTACATCAACACCATAGGCCCTCCGATGAAGTGTGAGTAGTTTACTTCAGACCTTCGGGTCCATAGCTAGTAGCTAGATGGGTTCTTCTCTCTTTTTGGATCTCAATACAATGTTCTCCCCCTCTCTCGTGGAGATCTATTCGATGTAATCTTCTTTTTGCGGTGTGTTTGTTGAGACCGATGAATTGTGGGTTTATGATCCAGCTTATCTATGAATAATATTTGAATCTTCTCTGAATTCTTTTATGTATGATTGAGTTATCTTTTCAAGTCTCTTTGAATTATCCGTTTGGTTTGGCCAACTAGATTGGTAGTTCTTGCAATGGGAGAAGTGCATGGCTTTGGGTTCGATCTTGCGGTGTCCTTACCCAGTGACAGAAAGGGTTGCAAGGCACGTATTGTATTGTTGCCATCAAGGATAACAAGATGGGGTATTTATCATATTACATGAATTTATTTCTCTACATCATGTCATCTTGCTTAAGGCGTTACTCTGTTTTTAACTTAATACTCTAGATGCATGCTGGATAGTGGTCCATGAGTGGAGTAATAGTAGTAGATGTAGAATCGTTTCGGTCTACTTGTCTCGGACGTGATGCCTATATACATGATCATACCTGGATAACCTCATAACTATGCTCAATTTTGTGAATTGCTCAACAGTAATTTGTTCACCCACCATAGAATACTTATGCTCTTGAGAGAAGCCACTAGTGAAACCTATGGCCCCCGGGTCTATTCTCATCATATTAATCTCCATCACTTTATTTACTTGCTTTGCTTTTACTTTTTTACTTTGCATCTTTATACCAAAAATACCAAAAATATTATCTCTATCGAATCTCACTCTCGTAAGTGACTGTGAAGGGATTGACAACCCCTAATCGCATTGGTTGCGAGTAGCTATCGTTTTGTGCAGGTACGAGGGACTTGCGCGTGACCTCCTACTGGATTGATACCTTGGTTCTCAAAAACTGAGGGAAATACTTACGCTACTGTGCTACATCATCCTCTCCTCTTCGGGGAAAATCAACGCAAGCTCGAGACGTAGCAGAAGGCATGGGTTGCTGGAGTGACAGAAGCTTAAACCCTAGTCTATGCGTTGCTTCTTTAGGGGCTGGTATGGATCCATATGTTTAATGCTGTGGTTAGGTTTACCTTAATACTTCTTTTGTAGTTGCGGATGCTTGCAATAGGGGTTAATCATAAGTGGGATGCTTGTCCAAGTTAGGGCAGTACCCAAGTACCGGTCCACCCACATATCATATTATCAAAGTACCGAACACGAATCATATGAACGTGATGAAAACTAGCTTGACGATAATTCCCAATGTGTCCTCGAGAGCTCCTTTATCATTATTAGAAATTGTTCAGGCTTATCCTTTGCTACATAAAGGATTGGGCCACCTTGCTGCACTTTATTTACTTTATTTACTTGTTGCTCGTTACTATTTATTTTATCACAAAACTATCTATTACCTACAATTTCAGTGCTTGCAGAGAAAACCTTACTAAAAACCGCCTATCATTTCCTTCTGCTCCTCGTTGGGTTCGACACTCTTACTTATCAAAAGGACTACGATAGATCCCCTACACTTGTGGTCATCACATAATATAGTGAGGATAATTAAAAATACATGCAATGAAAGAGCTGACCTATATATAGAGACTTAATGACAGAAGTAGTACTGTACTTACAGGCAGTAGAAAGTGATCATTAATTTATCGAGGGCCTTTAGATTGAAAGACGCGAAGAACTCCTCAAATGGAACATTCAACAGTTCAATTCCAATGATGTCATGCTCCTCTCTGACTCTCAGCGTCAAAATATTCGTCCCCTCAGACTCTCTGCAGGTTTTCATGTACCAATCATGGAATCTGTACATCATCGTTGGTAGAGATCTTTCATCTTTGATGAGAGGTTTCTCGTACACGTATTTGTGTTTGTCCACCTCCAAGAATTCATAATCTACATTGTCGGGCAGGTAATCTTCCAGATTGTTATAACCGGGCACCTTCCCGCCCGGAACATTAGCGACGATATCGCTAGACACATGGAGCGGGGGGAACGATTAGTTCGCTTGTTCGCCGAGCTGGGCAACTTTTTTCCCAGCTCGTCGTTGACCACTGATAGTACTTCCCGACCGCCATGCTTCCTTAAATGACTTTGTAAGAATGCGCTCATAGTTGCCTTTCGCCGGAGACTTTGGTGGTTTCTTCAGGGCAGCCAGAGTACGCTTCGCTTTTACCGGATCTATCTTCTCCTCCGGAGGTGGATGTATCTTTGCTTTCACCCCTTCAAAGAAGTTATTCACTTTGGCTTGCACGATCTGCGTGTTTTCCTCCACGGTCCTCTCGTATGGTAACTTCTCTGGAGTCTTGGGCGAAGGACCGTATTTGTATTGCCTCCCGGCTCTAGCTGTGCTGCTAGACACCGAAGCAGACGGAGCGGCTGCGACTGTCTTTCCTTTCTTACGAGGCAGAGGCGAAGGACTACGATGCGTCGGAGGAGCCGGAGCGGCGGCGGGTCTCTTGATCCACCCTTGTTGACGAGGCGGAGAAGGAGGAGGCTGGCTGCTCAGGCGCGCCGGCGTAGGCGGAGAAGGAGGCGGAGTGCCGCCACACGCTGGAGAAGAAGGCTGAGTGCCCTGATCACTCGCCGGAGGAGGAGGCGTATTGCCCTGACTCGCCGTAGGAGGAGGAGGAGGCGGAGGCGTCCAGTTCGGAAGGTCGATGAGCTCCTTCCACCATAGGCATGGAGTCTTCAGAGAAGAACCCAGCCGAATCTCCCCTTCACCCGTAGGGTGGTCAAGCTGAAGGTCCTCAAATCCGTCCATTATTTGATCCACCATCACCCTAGCATATCCTTCTGGAATTGGCTGGCCGTGGTAGGTTGCGCCAGGTTCATTAGGTATAACAGAGCCAACAGCCGCCTTGACTTTCAATGTCATCCATCGCGTCATAAGGTGGCAATGTTGAGACTCCGTGATAGCATCCACGGGGTAGCTAGCAGGAGCCATGAAGACAGGCTCCAGCCGCTGAGTCTGCTCGGTGGAAGCCATACTGCTTCTCCGCTGAGATTGCGGGGTAGCTTCAGGGGAAGATTCGGCAGGTCGTTTGCTGCGATCTGCTTGTCGTTCCTCTAGCCCTGGTACCCTTTCGTGCAGCGCCTGCAGTTGGCTATGCTCCACTTTCTTCCTCCTCTCCTGGGTTTTGTAACCCCCTGCATCCGGAAAGCCAGCCTTCCATGGAACAGAGCCTGGCGTGTCTCGTGTCCGTCCAGGGTGCTCAGGATTCCCGAGGGCCATTGTGAGCTCGTCCTTCTCTCTGTCTGGGACGAACGTCCCTTGCTGCGCTATCTCGATATACTCGTGAAGCCTTGTGACGGGTATTCGCAGTTGCTCTTCCGTCCAAACGCACTTCCCTGTTACAGGGTCCAAGGTTCCGCCAACCCCGAAGAACCAAGTCCGGCAACGGTCTGGCCAGTTCAACGTCTCTGGTTCGACCCCTTTAGCAATCAGGTCATTCTCAGCCTTGTCCCACAAAGGTCGGGCTTTGAGGTAGCCACCTGACCCCATGCGATGGTGATGCTTCTTCTTCGCAACATTTTTCTTGTTTATCGCTAACATCTTCTTACTCTTTTCCGATGTCTTGTGGGCCTCAAATATGGGCCAGTGATCTCTGATCTTCTCATACTTTTCGGCGAATTCTGTTGTCAAATCTTCATCGACAAACTCTGTTTTTAGCTCATTCTTCCATCTCCTGAATAGTTCTGCCATCTTCTTAAGAGCATGAGACTTTATCAATTGCTCTTTAACTGGCTTCTCCGGATCCTCCTCTGGCGGTAGAGTGAGATTTGCCTTA
The DNA here is from genome assembly GCF_002162155.2 of Triticum dicoccoides. Lineage (NCBI taxonomy): Eukaryota > Viridiplantae > Streptophyta > Magnoliopsida > Poales > Poaceae > Triticum > Triticum dicoccoides. The sequence continues at coordinate 656,268,433 of NC_041381.1, forward strand.
AGCGATGTCCAAAGATCTTCTTTCTGCATATCAGAGACATAAGACACCTCAGGGTCTTCCTTCTTAGGCTTTAACCGTTGCAGAATACTGATCAGGATCTGATGTCTACTACACAACCTTCTTCTTGTAGACGTTGTTGGGCCTGCAAGTGCATAGGTTTGTAGGACAGTAGCAAATTTCCCTCAAGTGGATGACCTATGGTTTATCAATCCGTGGGAGGCGTAGGATGAAGATGGTCTCTCTCAAACAACCCTGCAACCAAATAACAAAGAGTCTCTTGTGTCCCCAACACACCCGATACAATGGCGAATTGTATAGGTGCACTAGTTCGGCGAAGAGATGGTGATACAAGTGCAAAATAGATAGTAGATATAGGTTTTTGTAATATGAAAATATAAAAACAGCAAGGTAACAAATGATAAATGTGAGCGTAAACGGTATTGCAATGATAGGAAACAAGGCCTAGGGTTCATACTTTCACTAGTGCAAGTTCTCTCAACAATAATAACATAGATAGATCATATAACAAGCCCTCAACATGCAACAAAGTGTCACTCCAAAGCCACTAATAGCGGAGAACAAATGTAGAGATTATGGTAGGGTACGAAACCACCTCAAAGTTATTCTTTCGGATCAATCTATAAAAGAGTTCGTACTAGAATAACACCTTAAGACACAAATCAACCAAAACCCTAATGTCACCTAGATACTCCATTGTCACCTCAAGTATCCGTGGGCATGATTATACGATATGCATCACACAATCTCAGATTCATCCAACCAACATAAAAGTACTTCAAAGAGTGCCCCAAAGTTTCTACCGGAGAGTCAAGAACGTGTGCCAACTGTAAGTGCATCTAGTGCCCCTTAGTGATTTTGGTGTATTGAAGACTTATAGGTTAAGGGACTAATGCATTTGTGAGTGTACACAGGCCTATAAGTCTATGAGGAGTTTGATATTTACAGAGAAAGTCGACCCCTAAAAATGAAGTTCTTCAACTGAAGACTTTGATATTCTGAAGACTTTCTGAAGACTTTGAAAGTGAAGAAATTGGTGTGACCTTGAAGACTTGGTATTCATTTATGGAACATGAAGCGTGAAGACTTTTGTTTTTGTAGTTTCATTTTTTCTTTCTTGAGTCATAGGAAACACCGTACTGTTAAAGGGGGTCGAGGAAATACTAAGGAAAAATTTCCATGTGATGCTCAACTCAAAATCCTACACCTACCAATCCCTTCGAGTGAAGCCTTTGGAAATCTCATACAGTTCAGTCACTTTCTTCAGTGACAGAGACGAAGTTCTTCTGGTCGCTGATGAATTTGTTCTGACTGAGGAGTTAGGAATTCGTCAGTGCGAATTACCTACACAGTGAGGATCATGATAGCCCTGAGGAATTTGAGAGTCAAATTTCCGACCATTGCTGTGCTGCGCGCCAGCTGTCCCAAAATATCTTATCCACCTAACGGTCATATCATTGAGGGACATTTATGTCTTATCATGTCGGGCTGCTCCCTAGGCTATAAATAGCTGCCCCCTACAACCACTAGCTAGTTGGCTGCTCCGAGAGAACTTGACACTTGTCATTTGAGAGCAACCCATCCTCCGAGGACTTTGAGCGAAAATCATCAAGTGAGGAAAATCCCAAACCCAAACACCTACAAACCCCAAAGTGATTGAGCATCACTGAAGAAATTGATCCTGCGTGGATCCGACGCTTGTTACCTTTGAAGATTGTTCTTCTTCCAGACGGTTAGGCGTCAAGGTCTAGAGCATCCAAGAGGAATTGTGGATCGCCGAGTGACCAAGTCTGTGAAGGTTTGGAAGTCGCCTGAAGACTTACCACGAGTGATTGGACGGGATCTGTATGATCTTAGTTCAAGGAGAATACGGTGAGGACTGGGTGTCCTGAGCTGCGTGCTCAGAGACTGTGTGTCCGGGACTGCGTGTCCTCGAGTTTAAATACTCAGCCGCTCCAACCAGACGTACAACTGAGACAGCAGTTGGAACTGGTCTACCAAATCATTGTCTTCACCAACCTACTGGTTCTATTTCCTCAACCCTTTCATTTCCTCATTACTGTGTTGAGTGTTTGTTCATATCTGTGTCTGACGACTTTGACTGAAGACTTTCTCAATTTCCTCAATTCAATTTCTTCAGTCTGTTTGTCTTCATCTTGTGTTATCCTGTGATTACGCTTTCTGTACTCTGTGCTAGTCCTCATTTCATCATGATGACCATGCTTGTAATCTGTTATGCTTACTTCTGAGTACTTATTCCGCTGCTAATAGTTCTTCGCTAAGGAATTTCCTCAGCGGCAAATTCCTCAGTGAAGAATTCATAAAAATCGCCTATTCACCCCCCCTCTAGTCGACATAACGCACTTTCAATTGGTATCAGAGCAAGGTACTCCCTTGTTCTGTGTGATTTTGGTTTAACCGCCTGGAGTTTTAGTTATGTCCACCGCAGGTATGATCAAGGTCTCGGCTGGGTGTCCCACCTTTGATGGAATGGACTACCCCTACTGGAAAAACAATATGCGAATGCATCTCGAGGCAATTGACAACGATCTCTGGTATGTTGTGGAAAATGGTGTTCCCTCTGTTTCACCCTCACTGAACGCCACCGATGTGAAGAGATTCAAGCAACTCGATTCTCAAGCGAAGAAAATCATATGTGGCCATCTGAGTAAAGGACAGTATAGAAGAGTGAGTGCTTTGGAAACTGCCAAGCTTATCTGGGATAGGCTGTCCAAAGTGAATGAAGGAGTCTCAACTCAGCGTGACTCTCGAGTAGATGTTCTTCGGAATCTCTTCAACCGCTTCAAAAGACTCGACAATGAAAATGTCCAACAAACCTTCGATCGCCTCACTGACATCTCAAATGAGCTTCAAGCCCTCGGTGCCACTGACATCACTAACCATGAGGTGGTGAAGAAACTGTTGAGATCGCTTGATTCCTCATTTGATACTCTGGGTCTGATGATACAAGAACGGGCTGACTACAAGTCTCTTGATCCTGCCGATATCCTCGAAAGGCTAAATACTCACGAGTTCCAGCTTGCTGAAAAGAGAGATCTCTATGGTTCGAGCTATGGCAAACCACGTGCCCTGAAGGCCAAGGTTGTGTCTGAGTCTGAATGTGAGAACTCTGGTAGTAGCCTTGGTGATCCTGAAGAACTGAGCCAGGAGCTAGCACTGCTTGTGAAGAAATTCCAGAAGTTCTCAAGACGTGGTCGCTTTGGAAAATCCTCAAGAAGCAGTGATTCCTCATCAAGTGACTATAAGAGAAGGTTGTGCCACAAATGCAAGAAACCTGGTCATTATATTCAAGATTGTCCTCAGTGGGAAAAGGAATTGAAGAAGAAGAAATACAAGGATTACAGTTCTGATGATGCGAAGAAGAAGAAGAAATCATCAAAATCTTCGTCATCAAAATCCTCGAAGTCTTCATCCCACAAGAAGAGCAGCTCCAAGAAGGCTCGGGCATTCATTGGCAAGGAAATGGACTCTGAAGTTGAATCTGAGGAAAATGAGGAAGAGGAAGCGTCTGAAGAATCCGAATCTGGGGTGGCGAGTCTGGCTTTCGCTACTGCTTTCGTTAGCAAGTCCATCTTCAACACTGAAGAAACTGACCCCACCAACAAGCCGGATGAAGATAATGATGACTACACTCCCACCTATTGCTTCATGGCAAAAGGTGTAAAGGTACTCAAATACACCTCCTCTGAATCTAGTGAAAATGAATCTGATGAGAATCTCAAGCCCAACTACTCTAAGCTTGCAAAGATTGCTATAAAACAACAAAGGGCTTTTGAAAAGGTTCAAAACATGCTAGACAAAAGTGATGATATGTTGGGTGAAGAAATGGATCGCACTAAAGCCCTGACTGAAAATCTTCAGAGACTTCAGTCTAGGTTTGATAATCTTCAAAGTCATCATAACACTCTCTTATCTGATCATGAGAAACTTTCTTGTGAATTTCTTCAAAGAAAGCAAAATCTTGAGAAGCTAAGAGTGAGTTATGAAGATCTTCAGAAGGAGCGCGATTCATTACTTGCTCAACAAATCAGCACTTCTCAGGAAGAATTTGTTCCTCCATGCTTAAAGTGCATTGAACGTGAATCTGCCAATTCTTCACCTGAATGTTCACATGCTTCAACTGTTACAAATTCTTCACCTGCCTCTGCTATCACTAATTCCTCATCTGAGGACACTGCTAGTATCACTGACGATGCAGGGCTGAAGGAACTGTACACGACAGGCATGTACAAAAGCCTCAAAGGGCATCAGATTCTCTGTGATGTGCTCAAAAAGCAGATCCTCAACAGAAACCCTAGGAAAGAGGGTATTGCCTTTGAGAGGAAACTTAATGCTGATGGAACATATTGGAAGCCTGAGCAGTACCCCAAAACCTCATGGGTTGCTGCAAAGGGACCTCCAGTTGATCCATCCATGTTATCTGGCTTTACATGTGAATCTCCTCATTCTTCTGATGAGTCACTTGACTCCAACTATAAACTGTTCAAAAATCAGAATGGTGAAGTATTTGCTAGATATGTTGGGACTAACTGCAGGAACGGTTCCCCTATGAAGAAAATCTGGGTTCCCAAAAGTTATGTTGAAAGTCTTCAGGTGAGTGTCCTCATGACACCACCTGTGAAGAATGGGAACCCCAGAACAAACTCTTCATATGGACCTAATTCTTCATATGGATCCAAGTCCTCATATGGACCAAATTCCTCACGTGGATCAAATTCCTCAAATGGATCAAAGTCCTCATATGACTATCATCGTGCTAACAACTCTGTTTCGCAGGGTAGAGCTAAGGGCTACGAATATGCACATTATTCTTCAAATCATTATGTTCATAAGTCCTCGAAGAATTTCTCTGCTTACTTATATGCTTACCCTAACCCCTCTTATGTGAAACGAAATGGTTTGGCTTCTATGCCACCATTCTCGTATGGTGCTCGCAGAGTGATGAACTCTTTGCCACCCCTTCAGATGTGGGTGGTGAAGAAAAAGAACTAATCTCTTCTGCAGGGTCAGGTCTCCAGACGTGCCTTAACGTCTGAAGAATTTGCTGGGGACCTGACAAAATTGCCTGAAAGGACGCAGGCTAACCATGATGAAATGAACCTTCATTTCACACGTCCTCATACTGCTATATCTGTTTACTGCTTGATGAAATTCATCTGATGAACTTAATATCATATTCTTCACTGATGAAGCATATGAGATTGTAAGTGTGGCGCCCCCGATTCAATCGTACACTAATCATGCACGCAAATGTGTACGATCAAGATCAGGGACTCACGGGAAGATATCACAACACAACTCTACAAATAAAATAAGTCATACAAGCATCATAATACAAGCCAGGGGCCTCGAGGGCTCGAATACAAGTGCTCGATCATAGACGAGTCAGCGGAAGCAACAATATCTGAGTACAGACATAAGTTAAACAAGTTGCCTTAGGAAGGCTAGCACAAACTGGGATACAGATCGAAAGAGGCGCAGGCCTCCTGCCTGGGATCCTCCTAAACTACTCCAGGTCGTCGTCAGCGGGCAGCACGTAGTAGTAGGCACCTCCGGTGTAGTAGGGGTCGTCGTCGACGGTAGCGTCTGGCTCCTGAACTCCAGCATCTGGTTGCGACAACCAGAAAGAAAGGAAAGGGGGAAAAGGGGGGAGAAAGCAACCGTGAGTACTCATCCAAAGTACTCGCAAGCAAGGATCTACACTACATATGCATGGGTATATGTGTAAGGGGGCCATATCAGTGGACTGAACTGCAGAATGCCAGAATAAGAGGGGGATAGCTAGTCTTATCGAAGACTACGCTTCTGGTCACCTTCGTCTTGCAACAGGTAGGAGAGGGTAGGTCGAAGTCCTCCAAGTAGCATCTCCGAGTAACATCTCCAAACAGCATCTCATAGCGTAATCCTACCCGGCGATCCCCTCCTCATATCCCTGAGGTAGAGCGACCACCGGTTGTATCTGGCACTTGGAAGGGTGTGTTTTATTAAGTATCCGGTTCTAGTTGTCATAAGGTCAAGGTACAACTCCAAGTTGTCCTGTTACCGAAGATCACGGCTATTCGAATAGATTAACTTCCCTGCAGGGGTGCACCACATAACCCAACACGCTTGATCCCATTTGGCCGGACACACTTTCCTGGGTCATGCCCGGCCTCGGAAGATCAACACGTCGCAGCCCCACCTAGGCAAAACAGAGAGGCCAGCACGCCGGTCTAAACCTAAGCGCACAGGGGTCTGGGCCCATCGCCCATAGCACACCTGCACGTTGCGAGGGCGGCCGAAAGCAGACCTAGCCTAGTGGCGTTCCAGTCCAATTCGGCGCGCGCCGCTCCGTCGCTGACGTCTGAAGTGCTTCGGCTGATACCACGACGTCGGGATACCCATAACTACTCCCACGTAGATGGTTAGTGCGTATAGGCTCGTAGCTGACTCAGATCAAATACCAAGATCTCGTTAAGCGTGTTAAGTATCCGCGAACGCCGAACAGGGCCAGGCCCACCTGTCTCCTAGGTGGTCTCAACCTGCCCTGTCGCTCCGCCACAAAGTAACAGTCGAGGGCCGTCGGGAACCCAGGCCCACCTCTACCGGGATGGAGCCACCTGTCCTTTCAGCCCCCTCGTCAGAATCACTTGCGGGTACTCAATGAGCTGACCCGACTTTAGTCACCATCTGTATAGTATGTATGTATGTATAGTATGTACCCGTGATCACCTCCCAAGTGATCACGGCCCGATAGTATAGCAAGGCAGACTGACAAGAATATAGGGCCAATGATGATAAACTAGCATCCTATACTAAGCATTTAGGATTGCAGGTAAGGTATCAACAGATGTAGCGACAATGTCAGGCTATGCATCAGAATAGGATTAACGAAAGCAGTAACATGCTACACTACTCTAATGCAAGCAGTATAGAGGAGAATAGGCGATATCTGGTGATCAAGGGGGGGCTTGCCTGGTTGCTCTGGCAAGAAGGAGGGGTCGTCAACTCCGTAGTTGAACTGGTCAGCTTCAGCGTCGGTCTCGTAGTCTACCGGAGAGAAGAGGGGGAAGAAACAATGAATACCAAGTAAACAGATGCATATCGATGCATGACATGTCAAGAAGCGATGCTAGGCGTGCCCTAACGTGGTATGAGGTGGTACCGGTTAAGGGGGGAAACATCCGGGAAAGTATTCCCGGTGTTTCGCGTTTTCGGACAGATGAACCGGAGGGGGAAAGTTGCGAGTTCGATAGGTTAGGGGTGTGTGGCGGACGAACGGACTGCGTATCCGGAATCGTCTCGTCGTTCTGAGCAACTTTCATGTACAAAGTTTTTCGATCCGAGCTACGGTTTACCTTATATTAATTTTAAAAGATTTAATCAACTTATAAATTATTATTATTAATTTAATCCGAAAATGGCATTACTGCATCAGCATGACGTCAGCATGACATCATCAGTCAACAGAGGTGTTGACTGGGTCAAGCTGACATGTGGGTCCCGCATGTCATTGACTGTTTCAGTTAATTAAGTTAATTAGTTAATTAGGTTAATTAATCTTATTTAGTTAATTTAATCAGAATTAATTAAGTTAATTAATTAGTTAATTAATTAATTAATTCATTAATTTTATTATTAATTATTTACTTATTATATATATTTTTTAATTCTCTTTTTTTTTAATTTTCGTTCTGGGCGTGGGCCCCGTTTGTCATAGGCCCATAGGGGCCTTAGTGGTTATGGGCGTGTGGGCGCGCGGGCTCACGGGCACGGCCACGAGCGCCCACCGGGGCAAGCCCAAGCGATGGCCTCGGGCGCGGCCAGTGGCGCTGCCGCCGGCGACAAGGAGGCAGCCAGGGGCGGCGAGGTACCGGGACGCCACGCACGTGGTCTCGGCGAGGTGCGGGCCCGGCGGTCGTCAGCGGGGAAGGCAGGAGTAGTGCACGGGGGCTGCAGGCGGAGCGGGACGGCGGCGTGGGCGGCAACAACCGCAGGTGGCACGAGCGACAACGGGCGCGACGGGGCGCGCGGGTGCGCGCGTGCTCACAGCGAGCACGAGCACCGGGCGGCACGTGCACGACTACGGGACGGTGCGAGGAGCAAGAGGAAGAGAGGCCGGGGGCCTCACCGTGGATCCGTAGGGTCAAGGCAGCGGGGCTCAGGGAGGTTGACGGGGACGACGCGTGTAGACGGGGAAGTCCGGCGGCGTCCGGGACGGCTTCGGGCGACGGAGTCGGCACGCAAATGTGTACGATCAAGATCAGGGACTCACGGGAAGATATCACAACACAACTCTACAAATAAAATAAGTCATACAAGCATCATAATACAAGCCAGGGGCCTCGAGGGCTCGAATACAAGTGCTCGATCATAGACGAGTCAGCGGAAGCAACAATATCTGAGTACAGACATAAGTTAAACAAGTTGCCTTAAGAAGGCTAGCACAAACTGGGATACAGATCGAAAGAGGCGCAGGCCTCCTGCCTGGGATCCTCCTAAACTACTCCAGGTCGTCGTCAGCGGGCAGCACGTAGTAGTAGGCACCTCCGGTGTAGTAGGGGTCGTCGTCGACGGTAGCGTCTGGCTCCTGAACTCCAGCATCTGGTTGCGACAACCAGAAAGAAAGGAAAGGGGGAAAAGGGGGGAGAAAGCAACCGTGAGTACTCATCCAAAGTACTCGCAAGCAAGGATCTACACTACATATGCATGGGTATATGTGTAAGGGGGCCATATCAGTGGACTGAACTGCAGAATGCCAGAATAAGAGGGGGATAGCTAGTCTTATCGAAGACTACGCTTCTGGTCACCTTCGTCTTGCAACAGGTAGGAGAGGGTAGGTCGAAGTCCTCCAAGTAGCATCTCCGAGTAACATCTCCAAACAGCATCTCATAGCGTAATCCTACCCGGCGATCCCCTCCTCATATCCCTGAGGTAGAGCGACCACCGGTTGTATCTGGCACTTGGAAGGGTGTGTTTTATTAAGTATCCGGTTCTAGTTGTCATAAGGTCAAGGTA
>NC_041381.1:656279767-656281977 GCF_002162155.2 Triticum dicoccoides
GTGGGGGGAAGGAGTGGGGCGGCTAGGGTTCCGGGGTCTCACCGGTGGGGGGGGATAAGGAGAGAGTGGGGAGGGGGGGCCGGGGCCTGGTGGGTGGCCCAGTGGGGCCTGTGGTCAGCTGGGCCGAAGCCCAGGGGGGTTTCTCTTCTCCTTTTTTTTATTGTTTTCTGTTTTCTTTTTATTTATTTTCTTTTCTGTTTTTATTTATTTATAAACACTTAGGCATTTTATAAAATTGTGAACCTTACACCATAATTATCTTTGTAATATTTGGCAACCACCGAACATTTTTATTTTAAATTTTTAAAACTTTTATTGTTTTCATCAATTTAAATTTTGAATTTGAACGGTTTCGAATTATTGCGAGGATAGCAACAGTAATCGGGATGACGTGCCATGATTAGCATGGGATTACTGTAGCAAGATTATCCGGGCGTTACAAATCTCCTCCACTACAAGAAATCTCGTCCCGAGATTTTAGGAGGTAGAAGGAAACAGTGCGGGGTATTCATCACGCAGGCGATCCTCGCGTTCCCAGGTGGCTTCGTCTTCAGAGTGATTCGACCACTGGACCTTGAGGAACTTGATCACCTTCTGGCGTGTGCGGCGTTCAGCTTGGTCGAGAATGCGGACCGGATGCTCTTTATAGGAGAGGTCCTGTTGCAATTCGAGCACTTCATGATCCACAGCTCGGATTGGGTCCTTGAAGCAACGGCGGAGTTGTGACACATGGAACACATCGTGAACCTGAGAAAGGTTCGACGGAAGCTCCAGTTGATATGCCACTTTTCCACGCCTTTCTAGAATAGTGAATGGGCCAATATAGCGAGGAGCTAGCTTGCCCTTGATCCCGAAGCGGTGAGCACCCTTCATTGGTGTAACGCGAAGATAGGCCTTTTCACCAGGTTGATAGATCATGTCTTTATGATGACGGTCATAATTACTCTTTTGGCGTGACTGAGCAGTCTTGAGATTCTCGCGAATAATGCGGACTTGATCTTCGGCATCTTGGATAATATCCGGGCCAAAGAGTGGACGTTCCCCAGTTTCTGACCAGTTCAGAGGGGTTCGGCACTTTCGTCCATATAACACTTCGAAGGGGGCCATCTTCAGACTAGCTTGATAGCTATTATTATAAGAGAACTCAGCATACGGAAGAGATTCCTCCCATTTCTTGCCGAAGGAAATAACACAAGCTCGAAGCATGTCTTCGAGAACTTGGTTGACACGTTCAACTTGCCCTTGTGACTGAGGATGAAAAGCAGTGCTGAAAGACAGATGAGTGCCCATAGCTTCTTGGAAACTCGCCCAGAATCTTGAAGTGAATAAACTGCCACGGTCTGAACTGATAACCAATGGAATACCTTGAAGCGAGACAATTCTGGTCATGTAGAGGTTTGCCAGCTGACTAGCAGTGATCGTTTCCTTGACAGCCAGAAAATGTGCAACTTTAGAAAGTCGGTCAATGACGACAAGAATAGCATCATTGCCTTTCTGCGATTTGGGGAATCCAGTAACGAAGTCCATCTCGACATGGTCCCATTTCCATTCCGGAATAGATATAGGTTGCAGAGTTCCAGCAGGCCTTTGATGTTCTGCTTTGATACGACGACAAACGTCACATTCTGCAACATAACGAGCAATGTCTTGCTTCATGTTAGACCACCAGAATCTCTGGCGGATGTCTTGATACATCTTCGTACTACCAGGATGGATACAAAGAGGCGTATCATGAGATTCTTTCATAACCTCCTGGGTCATATTCAGGTTTTCCTTCTTACACGGCACCACTAGGCGGCCTTTGAAGTACAAGGCGCCATCATCGGCAATAGTGAAGGATGAGGAACCTCCTTCTTTGAGGTCTTGCTTAATCTTGTAGACTTCAGAGTCAAATCCCTGCATTGTCTTTATGGTGCCCACGAGATCGGGTTCAACAGCCAGGGTATAGAGGGAACCCTGGGAAACAACACGGAGATTCATCTTGCGGAACTCCGGAGGAGGGGGAGCGAGTGCACCCGGAGGAACAATATGGAGGTTTAGCTTTCTGAATTCTTCAACAAGTGAGGGCTGAACTTTGTGAACCTGGAGGTGGTTGCAGTAAGACTTGCGGCTCAAGGCATCAGCCATTACATTAGCCTTGCCTGGGGTATAGGAAATACCCAAATCAAAATCTGCAACAGTCTCCATCCATCTCTGCTGACGGAGGTTCA
>NC_041381.1:656281987-656282947 GCF_002162155.2 Triticum dicoccoides
AGAATAGGCGATATCTGGTGATCAAGGGGGGGGGCTTGCCTGGTTGCTCTGGCAAGAGAGAGGGGTCGTCAACACCGTAGTCGAACTGGCCAGCAGCAGCGTCGGTCTCGTAGTCTACCGGAGAGAAGAGGGGGAAGAAACAATGAATACAAGTAAATAGATGCATATCGATGCATGACATGTCAAGAAGTGATGCTAGGCGTGCCCTAACGTGGTATGAGGGGGTACTGGTTAGGGGGGAAAAACATCCGGGGAAGTTTTCCCGGTTCCGGACGTCTGTCAGACAGATGAACCGGAGAGGAAAGTTTGCAGGTTCGATAGGTTAGAGGCGTGTGGTGGACGAACGGACTGCGTATCCGGATTCGTCACGTCGTTCTGAGCAACTTTCATGTTGAAAATATTTTAATCCGGATTACGGATTAAAGGATATGATTTTTAAAAGATTTTATTAATTTCACGAATTTAATTAATTATTTAATTAATTTCGAAAATGCTTTTATGACATCAGCATGATGTCATGCTGACATCATCAGTCAACAGGGTTGACCGAGTCAACCCTGACAGGTGGGTCCCGCATGTCATTCTCTAATATCTAATTAACCTAATCAGAGTTAATTAACATTAGTTAATTAGGTTAATTAGTGATTAGGGTTAATTAATCAGAATTAATTAGACTAATTAATTACTTACTTAATTAATTAATTAATTAATTAGTTAATTAGTTTTAATTCATTTTCATTTTATTTTTATTCCCTCCTTTAATTAAAAAAAACGTTCTGTTGTGGGAGGGGTGGGGCCCCCATGTCATTGGCCCCGAGGGGCAAACGGGCAAGCGGGCGCGTGGGGCGATGCCCGTTCGGGCGCACCCCAGGAGGACACGGCGCCCGCGCCCGCGCCCGAGGCCAACGGGGGCCGGTGCGGCCGAGGCCCAAGACGGCGGCCGGAGGCCGCAGCCACGGC
>NC_041381.1:656286962-656292815 GCF_002162155.2 Triticum dicoccoides
GAGGTAATCCATGAATATATAGTTCATCAGGCGAGAGAAGGTGGCTGGAGCATTGGTTAAGCCGAAAGACATGACGGTGTACTCGTATGAACCATAACGAGTCACGAATGCGGTCTTGGGGATATCTTCCTCACGAACACGGATCTGGTGGTAACCCAACCTCAAGTCGAGTTTAGAGAACACTGATGATCCAGCCAATTGATCATACAGATCATTGATCCGAGGAAGAGGATACTTATTCTGAATGGTAGCTTGATTTATAGGACGGTAGTCTTGGACCAATCGGTTTGTCCCATCTTTCTTCTTGACAAAGAGAGAAGGTGCTCCCCAAGGAGAGCAACTTGGGCGAATGAAACCACTTCGAAGAGATTTATCGATTTCCTCCTTAAGCTCAAGGAGTTCATGCGGCGGCATCTTGTAGGGTCGCTTGGCTATAGGAGTGGTGCCTGGTTTCAAGTCAATGACGAATTCGACAGCTCTAGCAGGGGGAATCCCTGGGAGTTCTTCAGGAAAGACGTCTAGGAATTCACGCACGACGGGAATGTTTTCAATGCCCTCAAGTGGTGCAGCGTTCAATGCGTTTAAGGCATAAAGTCTGGCCTCGGCATTCTGAACCAGATGAGCATCGTAGCTAATTATTTCATCAGAAGGGTGTAGCAGATGGACGGTCTTGGTGGCGCAAACGATAGAAGCGGTATGCGCCTTTAACCAATCCATTCCCAGAATGAGATCAATGCTACAGGACTTCAGTACGATGGGAGAGACAAGGAATTCCAGTCCTTCAATCTCTACAGGGACGTCGTTGCAAATCATGGAGGTTCGACATTGGCCCGCAGGGGTGTGCACTAATAGAGAAGCGTTCATGTCTTCAATTTTAATGCCATGCATGAATGCAAAATCTTCTGACATGAATGAATGCGATGCTCCTGTATCAAATAAAACAGATGCTGGTACTGAATTTACGAGGAGTGTACCCATCACAGTAGCAGGCTGGTCTTGAGCTTCATTCAGATCAATGTGGTTGGCATGAACACGGCCATAGGACTTGGCATAGTTGTTGCGGGCCTGGTTGTTCCCACGGCCAGTTGCTGGAAGGGCCAGTTGATTCTGTTTCTGGTTGCATTCCCTAGCACGGTGCCCTGGTTGTCCGCACCTGAAACACAACCCATTCTCGGGGGTAGGAACAGGAGCTTGGGGTGGTGGAGCTGGAAGCCTCGGCTGCCTGGTTGGAGCAGCCGGCAGACGAGGTGCAGCATAAGACTGCCTTGGGGCAGGTGCAGTTGGACGGTACATGCTGTTCGGGATCCATATCTTACGCTTCTGCGAGGGCGGGCCCGAAGATGAGCCCGTGTCACGGTTGCACCTTTGAGAGCTCTGGTGTTCTTGCAGACCAGTCTCTACATTGATGGCCTTGTTCACCAAGGTGGCGAAATCGGCAAAGTCATGCACTAGAAGTGTGAGCTTGATGTCAGCTTGAAGGCCTTCACGGAACTTCTCCTGTCTGCGAGCATCAGTTGCAACGTCTTCTTCAGCATAGCGGGATAAGTCCAGAAACTCCCGCTGATAAGCTTCAACAGTCTTGTTGCCTTGGGTGAGGTTGCGAAACTCACGCTTCTTCCGGTCCATGACTCCTTGTGGGATGAAGCGGGCACGGAAGGCAGCCTGAAAGTCTGGCCAGGAGATGATTGTCCCAACTGGCAGAGTACGCCTATGGCTGTCCCACCATTGAGCTGCGGGTCCCTTCAGGAAGAAGGAAGCAAAAGTGACATAGCTGGCAGGGGCTACATCAGCAGACTCCATCTCATAGGTGATGTCACGGAGCCAGTCATCAGCATCCAGCGGCTGGGTTGAGCTGCGGTACACACTTGGGTTGAGGCGTATGAAATCCTGCAGAGTTGTTGTGTTTGGATGCTGGTTCATATTGGGGCGAGGAAACTGAGCCATCATGTTTTCCATGAACTGGCGATTCATCTCAAGCTGTTGGATCATACCAGCCATGTACTCAGGCGGTGGTGGGAAGTTGCCACCACGACCACGACCAGCTGGTCTAACCATCCTGCTAATATATAACAGGGGTAGTTCAGTATTGAGAATTTGCATAGACAAGAGTCATTCATGATGAAACATGCATAATGAAAGGAGCACGACAGATACCACATAGATAGTCGGCATAACTTACAAAAGGGGTCGGACATAGAGTTCAGTACACAGAGTTCAGTACATATATTAAGTCATCATAGGCGGCACGCAGGCTCGCGAGTGCATCTAAAACTAATGAGCAAGACTACATCAGTCCCAGGAGGTACTGTGAAGGTAGCTGTAACCTGACAGCTGGTAGTGAGGCAACGGATAGTCCTCCACGTCAGTGGCCTGGGGGCCGCGGATACTCTGGTGTAGAACCCGACGCTCAGGTGGCAGAAGAGGACCAAGTGCGGGAGAGTAGCCTCCCACCTCTGGCCATCCGACACCGTGGGGCATCACGACCCTGGCTGGGTAGATCGCAGAACGCGGCAGCTGTCCAGACCGGACAAAGGGGTGCAACCGCGTCAAAGCCCTGTAAAGGTGCTGACGAGTGGTGTACAACTCGTGGCGAAGAGCTCTGTTAGCTCGGTCCAGCCCATCAGCATGCAGAACCAGGCGCTGATGGTGGAAAGGCTCTCGGGTGACGGTGGAGTAGGCGGCAGTGTAGTATCCCTCCGCACCAACGTCAGATGCGATAGGAATGTGCCTGAAAGGGGAAGTGTCCAATGCCTGATACTCTCCACGAAGACGTGTCAGAGCAGCATGAGCCGCATCGTGGACTGCCATCTCGATGGTCACTCCAACACCATGAGCGGTGTGCAGCACGGTAGTGGACTCATACTCCCGAGAGTAGAGGTGGACGATGGCACGGTACTGCTCCTGGTTAAAGTCCTGGTACTCCTCGTAGACGGTGTACTCAGGGTGCCAGCGATAACCCAGATAGGTCATCATATCCGCTAGCACAGCAGGTGATCCTGAGGCACCAATGGCCGCAGTGTGGCGCACGACCTGCCTCGTGGGTTCCATCTGAAAACAAAGATGTTTCAATGGAGTCAATGACAACACGGGCACTATTCAAAATGCTATCCTGCAGAATAACTATGGCTTATCCAACTTTGGGGTGAACGTGGTAACGGGATCCTAAAGTCAGAGTTAGTAATTTCGTTTAACCCGAGTAGAAAAGAGTTCAGAGTCCCAGAGTAAAGGTTGAGGAGTAAAAGATCCTAGTACCACCCGATGGCGACGTGGGCCCGTAAGGCACACAGCCAAGTTAGTAAAAGTTTTTGTAATGTCTAGACTCGACTTCGGCCAAGGAGTGCGGAAGGGGGATTCCTACAGGCAGTCGGCTCTGATACCAACTTGTGGCGCCCCCGATTCAATCGTACACTAATCATGCACGCAAATGTGTACGATCAAGATCAGGGACTCACGGGAAGATATCACAACACAACTCTACAAATAAAATAAGTCATACAAGCATCATAATACAAGCCAGGGGCCTCGAGGGCTCGAATACAAGTGCTCGATCATAGACGAGTCAGCGGAAGCAACAATATCTGAGTACAGACATAAGTTAAACAAGTTGCCTTAGGAAGGCTAGCACAAACTGGGATACAGATCGAAAGAGGCGCAGGCCTCCTGCCTGGGATCCTCCTAAACTACTCCAGGTCGTCGTCAGCGGGCAGCACATAGTAGTAGGCACCTCCGGTGTAGTAGGGGTCGTCGTCGACGGTAGCGTCTGGCTCCTGAACTCCAGCATCTGGTTGCGACAACCAGAAAGAAAGGAAAGGGGGAAAAGGGGGGAGAAAGCAACCGTGAGTACTCATCCAAAGTACTCGCAAGCAAGGATCTACACTACATATGCATGGGTATATGTGTAAGGGGGCCATATCAGTGGACTGAACTGCAGAATGCCAGAATAAGAGGGGGATAGCTAGTCTTATCGAAGACTACGCTTCTGGTCACCTTCGTCTTGCAACAGGTAGGAGAGGGTAGGTCGAAGTCCTCCAAGTAGCATCTCCGAGTAACATCTCCAAACAGCATCTCATAGCGTAATCCTACCCGGCTATCCCCTCCTCATATCCCTGAGGTAGAGTGACCACCGGTTGTATCTGGCACTTGGAAGGGTGTGTTTTATTAAGTATCCGGTTCTAGTTGTCATAAGGTCAAGGTACAACTCCAAGTCGTCCTGTTACCGAAGATCACGGCTATTCGAATAGATTAACTTCCCTGCAGGGGTGCACCACATAACCCAACACGCTTGATCCCATTTGGCCGGACACACTTTCCTGGGTCATGCCCGGCCTCGGAAGATCAACACGTCGCAGCCCCACCTAGGCAAAACAGAGAGGCCAGCACGCCGGTCTAAACCTAAGCGCACAGGGGTCTGGGCCCATCGCCCATAGCACACCTGCACGTTGCGAGGGCGGCCGAAAGCAGACCTAGCCTAGTGGCGTTCCAGTCCAATTCGGCGAGCGCCGCTCCGTCGCTGACGTCTGAAGTGCTTCGGCTGATACCACGACGTCGGGATACCCATAACTACTCCCACGTATATGGTTAGTGCGTATAGGCTCGTAGCCAACTCAGATCAAATACCAAGATCTCGTTAAGCGTGTTAAGTATCCGCGAACGCCGAACAGGGCCAGGCCCACCTCTCTCCTAGGCGGTCTCAACCTGCCCTGCCGCTCCGCCACAAAGATCCACACAGAGGGCCGTCGGGACAAAGGTCCTTTCAGCCCCCAAGCCGTGAATCACTCGCGGGTACTCTTCGAGCTGACTCGACTTTAGTCACCATCTGTGTAGTATGTAGTATGTATAGTATATACCCGTGATCACCTCCCAGGTGATCACGGCCCAATAGTATAGCAAGGCAGACTGACAAGAATGTAGGGCCAATGATGATAAACTAGCATCCTATACTAAGCATTTAGGATTGCAGGTAAGGTATCAACAGATGTAGCGACAATGTCAGGCTATGCATCAGAATAGGATTAACGAAAGCGGTAACATGCTACACTACTCTAATGCAAGCAGTATAGAGTAGAATAGGCGATATCTGGTGATCAAGGGGGGGGGGCTTGCCTGGTTGCTCTGGCAAGAGAGAGGGGTCGTCAACACCGTAGTCGAACTGGCCAGCAGCAGCGTCGGTCTCGTAGTCTACCGGAGAGAAGAGGGGGAAGAAACAATGAATACAAGTAAATAGATGCATATCGATGCATGACATGTCAAGAAGTGATGCTAGGCGTGCCCTAACGTGGTATGAGGGGGTACTGGTTAGGGGGGAAAAACATCCGGGGAAGTTTTCCCGGTTCCGGACGTCTGTCAGACAGATGAACCGGAGAGGAAAGTTTGCAGGTTCGATAGGTTAGAGGCGTGTGGTGGACGAACGGACTGCTATCCGGATTCGTCACGTCGTTCTGAGCAACTTTCATGTTGAAAATATTTTAATCCGGATTACGGATTAAAAGATATGATTTTTAAAAGATTTTATTAATTTCAGGAATTTAATTAATTATTTAATTAATTTCGAAAATGCTTTTATGACATCAGCATGATGTCATGCTGACATCATCAGTCAACAGGGTTGACCGAGTCAACCCTGACAGGTGGGTCCCGCATGTCATTCTCTAATATCTAATTAACCTAATCAGAGTTAATTAACATTAGTTAATTAGGTTAATTAGTGATTAGGGTTAATTAATCAGAATTAATTAGACTAATTAATTACTTAATTAATTAATTAATTAATTAATTAGTTAATTAGTTTTAATTCATTTTCATTTTATTTTTATTCCCTGCTTTAATTAAAAAAACGTTCTGTTGTGTGGGGGG
>NC_041381.1:656293949-656304998 GCF_002162155.2 Triticum dicoccoides
CCTGGTGGGTGGCCCAGTGGGGCCTGTGGTCAGCTGGGCCGAAGCCCAGGGGGTTTCTCTTCTCCTTTTTTTTATTGTTTTCTGTTTTCTTTTTATTTATTTTCTTTTCTGTTTTTATTTATTTATAAACACTTAGGCATTTTATAAAATTGTGAACCTTACACCATAATTATCTTTGTAATATTTGGCAACCATCGAACATTTTTATTTTAAATTTTTAAAACTTTTATTGTTTTCATCAATTTAAATTTTGAATTTGAACGGTTTCGAATTATTGCGAGGATAGCAACAGTAATCGGGATGACGTGCCATGATTAGCATGGGATTACTGTAGCAAGATTATCTGGGCGTTACAGTAAGTTACACTAATTCATCTGCAGGATGATCAACCCAAAACCACTGAATGGGTCCTCGATAGTGGATGTACAAATCACATGACTGGTGACAAGAATCTCTTGATGGATGCTCCTTTATCACCGTCACATCTGAAGCATATCATCTTTGCTGACAAAGGCAAAAGTCAGGTATTGGGTCTTGGTAAGGTTGCGATCTCTAAGGATAAACACATGGACAAAGTCATGCTTGTTGAGTCCTTGGGATACAACCTCATGTCAGTCTCAATGCTTTGTGATCTTGACATGGTTGTTGTCTTTGGCAAGTATCGCTGTGTTGTGATTATGGAAGCTGACAATTCCAAAGTCTTCGAAGGCTTTAGGAGAGGAGATTTGTATATTGTTGATTTCTCTACGGGACCACAACCAGCCGTGTGCCTACTTGCAAAAGCTTCAGAAGGTTGGCTATGGCATCGACGACTTGGTCACGCAGGCATGAGGAATTTGCACACGCTTGCGAAGAAGAAGCATGTCATTGGCATTGAGAATGTCAAATTCCTCAAGGATCACTTATGCGGAGCCTGTGAAGCTGGAAAAATGACCAAGGCCAAGCATCCAGCGAAGACTATCATGACCACTACTCGTCCATTCGAATTGCTTCACATGGACCTCTTCAGACCTAATCATTACTCTGCAGTCACTAATGCTGCTTCTCTATATGGTTTTGTTATAGTTGAGGATTACTCTCGATATACATGGGTACACATTGTTACTTACAAACATGAAGTGCAGGAAGTCTTCAAACAATTTTCCTCGAGGGCTTAAACCAACTTTGGTGTGAAGATCAAGCACATCAGAAGTGACAATGGAACTGAGTTCAAGAATTCCGGTCTTGATGACTATCTTGATGAACTTGGTATTACTCATGAATTATCTGCTCCTTATACTCCTCAGCAAAATGGCGTCGTGGAGCGCAAGAACAGAACTCTTGTTGAAATGGCTCGCACTATGCTTGATGAATACAAAACGCCTGATCGTTTTTGGATTGATGCAATTGATACTGCATGCCACATCATCAACAGAGTATATCTTCACAAATTCTTCAAGAAGACGGCCTATGAACTCCTCACTGACAAGAAACCCAATGTGAGTTATTTCAAAGTCTTCGGTGCTAAATGTTGGATTAGAGATCCTCACCACAATTCTAAATTTGCACCGAAAGCACATGAAGGTTTTATTCTTGGTTACGGAAAGGACTCGCACACCTACAGAGTGTTCAACATCGCTCTTCACAAGATTGTTGAAACTGTAGATGTGCGGTTTGATGAAACTAATGGCTCGCAAAGAGAGCACCTACCTTCTGTGTTAGATGAACCAGCACCTGAGGATTCTGTCAAGTTCAAGGCAACTGAGGATGTCATTCCTACTGAAGAATTTGCTGAAGAATTCATTCCAGTACGCGAAGAACGTCGAGCTGACGCACCTGAAGATAATGATGAAGACAATGGCACTGAGGAAAATGATCAAATACCTCAACGTCAACCAGCTCATTCTCGCGTTGCAAAAGAAGTACAAGTTGACAAGATCATCGATGACATTGAAGCGCCAGGTCCTCTCACACGCTCAAAAGCTTCACATTTATCTAACTTTTGTGGGCACTATGCTTTTGTCTCTATCACAGAGCCCACTAAGGTAGATGAAGCATTTTTGGAGCCGGAGTGGATTCAGGCTATGCAAGAAGAATTACATCAGTTCGAGCTCAACAATGTCTGGGAACTAGTCAAACATCCAGATCCTCGCAAGCATAATATCACTGGCACAAAGTGGATCTACCGCAACAAGCAAGATGAAAATGGCCTTGTGGTAAGGAATAAGGCACGACTGGTAGCTCAAGGCTACACACAGGTTGAAGGAATTGATTTCGATGAAACTTTTGCACCTGTTGCTAGACTTGAGGCTATTCGCATATTACTTGCTTATGCTAATCATCATGATATCATCTTATATCAAATGGATGTGAAAAGTGCATTCCTCAATGGTAAGCTTGAGGAAGAAGTATATGTTGCTCAACCCCCAGGTTTTGAAGATCCAAAGAATCCTGACAAAGTCTTCAAACTGAATAAGGCCCTCTATGGCCTCAAGCAAGCCCCTCGGGCGTGGTATGATACATTGAAGGAATTCTTCGTGAAGAATGGCTTCACACCCGGTTCACTCGACCCTACTCTCTTTACTAAATCTTATGATGCTGAACTGTTTGTGTGCCAAATATATGTTGATGATACTACTAGAAAAACCCCTACTAATGGCGCACCTAATATGGCCATTAATGGCGCATCTGTGGTGCGCCATTAACAGCACGCCATTAGTAATTTTTACTAATGGCGCACCACCTGGTGCGCCATTAGTATCTGGTATACTAATGGCGCACCGCGGGTGCGCCATTAGTATAGGCCAGCGTGCGCCATTAGTATGCCTCCCAGGGGCCATGTATACCCAGGTGCTTTGGCATACTAATGGCGCACCACCACTGGATGCGCCATTAGTAACCGCAGCATACTAATGGCGCACTACCCAGTGATGCGCCATTAGTATGCACTGTCATACTAATGGCGCACTGTCCTGTGATGCGCCATTAGTATGAATATTAGGTTTTTTTTATCTTTTTATTTTCTGTTTTTTGCACAGGTTACAAAATGTATAGTTTGACAAAATATAGACAGCACACATCAACAACAGATTCATCGAATACAATAGAAGATTAGTCTTTGAATACAATTCATCATATTAGTCTCCGAATACAATTCATCATATTAGTCTTCGAATTAAAAAGACCGAACAAAGATAGAACATTATATTACAAGTCTCGAGACCGCGAGTAGCGAGTTTGTCTTCACATTACAAGTCGATATCGATCATCTAAACTACCATCACATAGAAGAGAGCTGCGGTCATCACGATGAGCATCATCACGATGAAACTCGTCTTCATCCGGTTCCTCCAACGCTCCCTCCCCTCTCCCGCTAGATAGCGGGCGTATCTAGATTCGGCCTCGGCCCTAGTGGTGTACCCTT
The DNA here is from genome assembly GCF_002162155.2 of Triticum dicoccoides. Lineage (NCBI taxonomy): Eukaryota > Viridiplantae > Streptophyta > Magnoliopsida > Poales > Poaceae > Triticum > Triticum dicoccoides. The sequence goes on from NC_041381.1 coordinate 656,297,353, forward strand.
TGTAACTGTTACCGCTGAATCGGTGAACCTGTCTCCGACACTCCTCCCAGTCATCGTAGACTCCGGGAACCTTACCCTTGTACACGACATACGTCGGCATCGCTATGCACTAGCCAAACGAAACGTTAGTACCAATTCACAGACAATACATAAGCAATATATAATTATGCAACAGAACGATCGGAAGAGAAAAGGAAGACATTAATAGCATCGATTACATCTAAGTTGAACGACTCTCGAAACCAAACAGACATACTACAAGTTCATTAAAGTTTAATTACAACATGAGCCAATCGATGTTTCAGAACTAGACAACTCGACTCAAGGGACCGGAGCGTGGATGAAGCCGCCGTCTATCGTGGGAGTCATGAAAGAACGGGCGTTGTCATCCTGCATTTGTAGCATTGTGTCGATGTCACTGTTGGACGGTTGATTTCTGAGGTAGAACTGCCCCGAGGTACGAAGGACATCTTGATGGATGATTTCCGCAAACCCCGACTGGATGCGAAAGAATTCTTGTCGGAGGTCCGCGTCCTGGATTGCCGACACGCTCGCGGCCCAATCTTTAAGTTTACTCGGTAGCAGAAGTTGATGATGGTCCCGTACGATCGCCCGCATGTGATGGATGGCGTAGTAGGCACCCTTCTGACCGCCAGGCGGCTGCTTGACGCAGCAGAACATCGTATTGTGGGAGAACACGTGCTTGCCGTACTTACGAATAGGCCTGGTGAAGGTGCCTCCAGATTGGGCGTAGCCGGGGAGAACATCATCAAGAACCTTCTTGACATTTGTGTAGTCTACGTTCGACTGACGGTCCGGGTCGAAATACGTGGCCATGGAATATTTGGGGCTTAGGAGGATGAGCGTGCAACGTGTGTCACTGCAGAAAACACGGAATGTTAAAAGAAAAACGATCGAAAAGTAAGAATTCATATGTTACGGGCCGGTTGAGGGGAGGACTTACTCGGGAAAGTAAGGCACGAGGAAGTTATCCTTATCTTGGTTTGCCAGAATGACGCCTTCGAGGTAAGAACTCGCGACTTGCCGGTCCCCAGCGCTGCCCAAGATCTTGGCACGCATGTAGAAGGGGTCGACTATCATGATGTCCGGGGTCTTGTCGCGAATGATCCGCATCTCCATACTCAGCGAAAATAGCCGAACAAAGGTGTAGTGCAGCGGATGAAGGTTCAACATAGCGTGGATGTCATCAAAACGCAGGACGATCGTACGCCCGATGGAGTTATCCACAAAGCCCTTGCCCTCTGGCACCTTGGCCGCGAAAACCGGGTATGCCACATCCTTCTCCCTGAGACGCCGCTTCTCCAAAGCAAGAACACTGTCATGTAGACTCCGCATAGCACCGGTTGCAGCATTGTGCATATTTGTCGGTAGCATCGCCCTACCCGCCACATGCACCCTCCTCGAGATATCCTGCGGTGAAGGTGGCCCGTCCTGAGCACGGATCGTACTCGGTGCCGGCTGGCTCGCACCCTTCTTAGTCTTTCTTTTGCGTGCCTTCTTCTTCTCCTGTAATGGGACCGAGTTCTGCTCACAGACCGCCTTCTTGAGTGTGTTGGGGCTGATAATATTTCGCACCTCGCCTATCTGAGGCTCGGTGAAGTCGGCAGCTGGAGGCGTCTCCTGAGAGCTGAACGCCAGACGGCGCCTGTTGCAACTTGGCTTCTCCGCGGTACGAGCTAGATCGCACACGTCTTTTGTTGGGTTTGGTTCTTGAGAAGGAGGCCCCATGAAGTCGCCATCGTACCCATGCTCGGCAAAGTACTGATCGACATTGCCAAATGTATCGTCGTCGTCGTCGTCGTCGTTCTGATCCTGTGCCATATGCATGTTTGGATCCAGTGGCATAGGGATGTCCGGCACCGTTACGGCGGTCTTGCCATGGGGCCGACTTGGCGCCGGCACGACTGGCGGTGTTGTCTTTGGGGTGGTGTCCCCTGTCCCCAAACGAATCTGGCTCTTCGGCCAAAGCAGGGGCCAGCTCAGGCAAGCGCTGAGGGTCATCACGTCTTCATCGTCGGCCCCGACGGGTCGAATCGGAGGTAACAAGTCGTCGCAGCCTGGCAGCACCCGAACCAGTTGAACCCTAAACAAGTTGGGTGGCATCTGGGTACCGTGGAACAAGGGGTTGCCTGGTTGAACGATTTTGCCCTTGGCGACATCGACCAACTCGTTGTTCACGAAGTGGAGGAGAGTGCACGGAACGTCGGCGGCGCCCTGCGAAAACATGTAGGGCGTCAGGGATGCCCAGTCAAAGGCAAGGAGATGAAGTCCTCGGCCGAGAGAGGCTTAATTAGTTATCGTGATGATGGCGTCGAGCTCGGCTAATGTCGAGGCACCGCCAACGGCGGGCATGCAGTTGACGGAGGGGCCGCTTGCTGAAGAGGTGCCGGCCGGCGTACACCCGGGTGCATTAAGCTCCCGTGCCGGCGTCGGAGACACCAATGCCGCCTCCACCGGAGGCACCAATGGCCCCGCCATCGCATTATGCGAGTTGCTGGCCGTGAAGCTAGGAATCGGGGGCGGCCCCTGTTGGCCGCCCGCAATCCACGCACTCAACCCCGAGATCAAGGTAGGCACAAGGGCGGTGATCGTCGCTCCGAGTCGTTGTTCCACTTGCTCTTGGACAATCTCCGGAATCCGCGCCACCTGTGCCTTGAGTTCTTGAACCTCTCGCGCCTGGCTTTCCGAGCTGGTCTTTTTCTCCTTCCGCACACCAGCGGTATAGTATGACCCCCATTTTGTCGACAAGCCTTTGCCGGCCACACGACCAGCTAACATCGGCTTACTGAGCTTATCCTTGTTCTTCATTATATTCAACCCCCTATTTAGAGTGGTGTCCCAAGGGTTGCTCTGAGTCGACCCCGCGCTACTGCTTTCAGTCGCCTGCGGAAGGAATGTGAACCATTTAGAAATTCGGCTTCATTAATTAGAATGCAACCATATGGAGCTAATTATGCGGGGGTGTATTCCTTACCAGAACAAGCTCAAGCCGCCTGGTCTTCGGATCCGTGGTAAGCTCCTTTATTTTCGGGTCCTTCTTGTACCGGGCCCTGACAAAGTTCCTGGTCTGCTTGTCACCGTATTTATCGAAGAGGGGCGGTAGGCCTTGCTCGGCACGGTCCGCCTCCTCCTTGTCCCATATAGGCTCCGCCACTCTGTAACCGCCGGGACCGAGTGTGTGTTCCCCTATGTTCAGCTCCCGCATTTGTTTCCCCCACTCACTTGATTGGGAGCTTGCGGTGCTCGAGCAATTGATCTTGAAGTCGTTGTAGTCATCTTCGGTGATCGAAGGATTTTTCTCCTTGATCTTCTCATAACTCTCACCTTTCTCGATCATTCTCTTCACATTGCTTTTCCAAGTAGACAGGGCCTTGCTCATCTTCGTGAGGGCAGCATTGTTCACTTTATTCCCTTTGAGGCTTGTGTTTTCGAATTCAGCGGGGAACTTGTATCGTTCGTGCAGCTTCGTGAAGAGGAGGTGGCGCAAATTCCCCTGGTCAGGATGCCTCAGGTTCTCGGTGTTGATCGAGACGGTGCTCCGGACAATGCACCCGAGCTGAAGCGAGTACCCCTTGACTATTCGTTCGGGCGCCGTTGGATTCCCGTTGGAGTCCACTTCAGTAACTTCCTCCTTGAGGGTGCGGAGCACGATCGGGCGCCGGTCCTTCCGTTGCCTCTTCGGCTAGCTGCTATCTGTGCGTGCGCCGCCATCATCAGTGGTGGCATCCTCGGCGGCACCATCAGTGGTGGCATCAGTGTGGTCATCCTCGGCGGCACCATCCGTGGTCTCAGGATCGGTGGGGAAGGCGGCGGCCTCATACAAGTGAGGTTGTTCCTCCATCTCCTGGGACAGCTCCCAGAATGCGCGGCTCCACAAATCTATGTCAAGCCCACTCTACTAGCTCGACTGGTCAGCAGCCAGTTCTCACACCAGGAGGTCCTGGGTTCGACTCCCAGGCTCCACAAATTTTTTTTAGCATTTAAAATGCTGTTTGATACTTATTTATGTTTAAATATGTTCAAACTTGTTTAAATAATAACAGTAATATTTTTTTATAAGACAGTAGCATTTAAAAAGCTGTTTGATACTAATTTTTTTTATAAGACGGTGCGCGGGGTGCGGGGGGTCGGCGGCGGCGGTTGAGTAGGGGAATCGAGGGTGCAGGGGGTCGGCGGCGGCGGCCGGTGGACTGGGGGGGTGCTCGGCGGCGAGGGGGGCCGGATCTGGCGAGGTGGGATAGCGATCGAGATGGAGGGGGATCGAGATCGAGTGTCCATGAAATTTAAAAATATTCATGATAGTTCAAAAAGTACCCATGAAATACAATCGAGAAATGAAGGCTACGATTTAAATACAATCGATCTTAGCTAGCTATCTGTTCACAATCTTCTTGCCCTTCTTTTTCGCAAATGGAGTTCTTCTGTGGAACGGACGTCCTTTAGGTAGGGTGGTCCTGCTTCTTCTTGTGGTGTATGCTGCTACTTCATCATCGTCGTCATGTTCGATCCTCGGGTCGCCGTACTTGTCGAAGTCTTGCTCATTGGCTACTCCATCCATTCCGATGATCTTCCTTTTGCCTCTCCTCACGACAACACGACTGGGCTTTGGCGGGTCGGTAATGAAGAAGCATTGGTCCATTTGGGAAGCCAGTACCCATGGCTCATTTTTCGCGGTGACGTTTGCGCCCGCGGTCTTGGATTTGGCTTCGGGTATAACCATGGTGGTGAAATACCGGTCTTCTTTTATGACGTTCTTGGCCCATCTGACACGGAACATCGGGACCTTCTCTCCAGCGTAGCTCAGCTCCCAGATCTCCTCGATCCTTCCGTAGTATCTGTCCTTGTCGTTACCGGTGTAGGATTCCATCGTTACCCCGGAGTTCTGATAACCATCGCTCTTCATGTCCTTGGCCTCGGTGTAGAATGTGTAGCCGTTGATATCGTACGCCTCATAGGTCATCAGGTTGTGCTCGGCGCCCTGTGACAAGGCGAATATGAGTTGTTCTTTCACGGAAGAATCCTCATGTAAAGGGTACGACAGAAGCTTATGCTTGAACCAACGCGTGAAACATGAGTTGTGCTCTTTGAGTGTATCTCCGTCCGTCCTCTGTTGGCCTCGGTCATTGTACGTCTTTTTAATAAAGGTTTTGTGCTCTACCACCCAAGGATCGACCACGTCTATGTGTTGTAGCGCGACTAGGTTTGCTCTTTCAAAGTCGGCGAGTCGACCCTCGAAGTCGACATGCATTTCGCGGCGACCCTCACGGTGACCCCATCCAGCAAGCCTGCCGAGGTGCCTGTTGACGGGCAGACCAACGGGGTTCTCGATGCCTAGATAATTCGTGCAGTAGGAGATGCACTCTTCGGTCAGAAAGCCCCTGGCTATGCTTCCTTCTGGATGTGACATGTTGCGAACGTATCCTTTGATGACACCATTCATCCTTTCGAACGGCATCATGCTGTGCAGGAACGTCGGCCCGAGTTGGATGATATCCTCCACTATATGGACCAGCAGATGCACCATAACGTCGACGAATGCGGGCGGGAAGTACATCTCAAGCTCGCATAGTATCACCACGATCTCTTCCTGTAGCCTTCTGAGTTGCCTCACGCCAATCGACTTCCGAGAGATGACGTCGAAGAAGTTGCATAGGCCAAATAGCGTTTCACGGACGTGCGCGTCCATGATCCCACGGATTGCAACTGGAAGTATCTGCGTCATCAGCACGTGACAGTCGTGAGACTTCATCCCGCTGAACTTCTGCTTCGCTGGGTCTAGGTATCTGCTTATCTTCCCCGCGTAACCGTAAGGAAGTTTTACTCCTAGGAGGCAGGTGAAAAACTGCTCGATCTCCTCCTGACTTAGAGTGAAGCACGCGGGAGGGTAGTCATTTCCGGTCTTCTTGGCCTTTTTGCCTTTGCGACGACTTTCTGTGTCCTGCTTCGCCTCATCATCATCATCATCATCATCATCATCATCATCATCATCATCATATATAGCATGAAGCTCCTGCCTGATGCCCATTGATTTCAAGTCTGCCCTTGCTTTCGGCCCATCTTTGGTCCTCTCTGGCATGTTGAGCAGGGTACCAAGCAGACTCTCGCACACGTTCTTCGTGATATGCATGACATCAAGGCTGTGAGGCACACGGTGGATCTTCCAGTATGGCAAGTCCCAGAAAACAGACCTCGTTTTCCATACCTTCAGCAGCGGCTCTGGCGCCTTTCGCTTCTTTCCCGGCTCTGGCGCCTTTTGCTTCTTTCCCGGCAGTGGGCAGTCTTTCCAATTTTTCAACAGCTTGTCTATTTCCTCGCCGCTCCTCGTACACGGGCGTTTTCGGGGTTCGGTTTCACCATCGAACAGATCCTTGCGTTTCCTCCACGGGTCATCGTCGCGAAGCCACCTTCGATGTCCCATGAACACGGTTTTCGAAGACCCGGGATCTCTATCTAGCTGGCGATATGTTGTGTCATCCATGCACCTTACGCATCCAGAAAATCCGTGGACTACCTGCCCCGCAAGATATCCGTAACCGAGATAGTCGTGCACCGTCGTGAGCAGTGCGGCTCTCATAGGGAAATATTCTTTCTCTGCGGCGTCCCACGTATTGGCTGGCGTTTTCCATAGCGTGTCAAGCTCCTCTTTCAGCAGCCCCAGATACAGATTGATGTCGTTCCCTGGTTGTTTCGGCCCTTCAATTAGCATACTCATGTGAATGTACTTCCTCTTCATGCACAACCAGGGGGAAGGTTGTACATCCACACAAACACAGGCCAGGTGCTATGTGTGCTTCTCTGGCTGCCAAACGGATTGACTCCATCGGTGCTCGCGCCCAGCACGATGTTCCTTGGATCGTTCCCAAATTCTGGGTATTCGAAGTTCAATGCTTGCCACTGGCTCGCATCCTTAGGGTGACTCAGCATCTTGTCTTTTTTATCTATCTCCGGATCATTTGCATCATCTTCTCGCTTCTTCTACTCCCTATCCGCGTGCCAACGCAGGAGCTTTGCTACCTTAGGATCCGCGAAATACCGCTGCAGACGAGGAGTGATCGGAAAGTACCACACCACTTTTCGAGGAGCTTTCTTCCTCTTCTTGTATCGAGTGACACCGCACATCGGACATATTGTAGACTCCGCGTGCTCGTCCCGATAAATGATGCAATTGTTCATGCACACATGGTATTTCACGTGCGGTAAATCCAGAGGACACATGATTTTCTTTGCCTCCTCCAAACTGGTCGGGCACTTGTTCCCCTTGGGAAGACGTTCGTGCCAGAATGACATGTTCTCGTCGAAGCATGTGTCGGTCATTTTGTGTTTTACCTTCATCTCCAGAGCCATGAGCGTTACTTTCAGGCGGGTATCCTCGGGCCTGCATCCTTCATACAATGGAGTAACCGCGTCTAACTCAAGTTGATCCATCTTGGCTTTCTCTTGGGCGGCAGCTCTTGCGTTATCCGTCTGCTTGAGAAGCAGCTCTTGAATATGAGGGTTCTGCACCCAGCCCATCGATGGTCCAACGTCGTCTGCTCCGCCGGCATCATCATCATGTCCTGCATCTTCTACATGATGACTGTGTACAGCATCACCGTCGTGATCATCTCCTGGGGATTCTTCGTCTT
>NC_041381.1:656305031-656312562 GCF_002162155.2 Triticum dicoccoides
GCAGCTCTTGCGTTATCCGTCTGCTTGAGAAGCAGCTCTTGAATATGAGGGTCCTGCACCCAGCCCATCGATGGTCCAACGTCGTCTGCTCCGCCGGCATCATCATCATGTCCTGCATCTTCTACATGATGACTGTGTACAGCATCACCGTCGTGATCATCTCCTGGGGATTCTTCGTCTTCTCGCCCCCCCCCCCCGAGCCGCGGTGGTTGTCTTGCTGCCCTTCCTCATTTCTTGCCCGGCCCCCATGAACGACTTCGTAGTCATCATCATCACCTTGCCACCGATAGCCATCCATGAAACCACGCAAGAGCAGGTGGTCCCGCACCTGCCCGGAATCCGGGTCCGCAATAAGGCTATTCAGCTTGCATCTTCGACACGGACATCTTATCTCCGTCTCGTTCTTTTGAAGCATCTCGGCCTTCGCGGACCTCAAAAACCTATTCACGATGCCTTCGGTCATCGTGCGGACCATGGTCGCCTGCGGGGTAGAGCAAAACGATATTTTAGAACCAAGAAAAAATTTGGCATGACTTTCCCTAAAAATAGGACCAAAAAGAATGCTTAATGCCAAAATTCTCGCCGAAACGGAAATGAATCAACATTCCGGCAAAATATTGGCAACTATCGCATTCCAAATACCGGTACACCTCCAAACACAAACACATATGCAACACCACAAACATATGCAACACCACGAACATACATAGATCTAGCTAGGCCATAAAAAGTGCATGTGCACATTGTTTGTAGGGAGAACAACATAAATATAGCTTCCCCCCTTACTTACCTAGCAAAACAAGGTAACTTAACCACTTAATTTGAATGAATCTATGGTGGAAATGAGGTGAAAAAGAGGAGGCACCCAAGACAAGGAGGAGGCGGTGGAGAGAATGAAGTGGGAAGAAAGTGAGTGTGGGAGGAGAGGCTGTCCAAAATATCTTGTTGCTGCCCACTTACTAATGGCGCACCAGCAACAAATGCGCCATTAGTAATCCAGGTTACTAATGGCGCACCCCCTGGCGGTGCGCCATTAGAACTTTTGCAAAAAAAGGAATAAAAGCAATAATAAAAAAAATAACATTAGTGGCGCACCTCCTGGATGGTGCGCCATTACTAGTTACAACTAGTAATGGCGCACCACCAGGGGATGCGCCATTAGTATGTTTGGACAGGCGCACTAGTTCAAAAAAAATTTTGGTACTAATGGCGCACCGTGGTCAGGGTGCACCATTAGTAGTTTCAACACTAATGGAGCATCAGAGGGTGGTGCGCCATTAGTATATACTAATGGCGCACCACTTGTCTGGTGCGCCATTAGTGTCATTTCCATCTATAGCCCTTTTCCTAGTAGTGTGATATTATCTTTGGCTGTACTGACCAACGTTATAGTGATGAATTTGCCTATATGATGAGTGAAGAATATCAAATGTCTATGATGGGAGAGTTGAAATTCTTTTTAGGTCTTCAAATTCGTCAACAGCGCAATGGCATATTCATATCTCAGGAGAAATACCTCAAAGATGTACTGAGGAAATTCGGCATGCAAGATTGCAAAGGCATCAAAATTCCTATGCCCACAAAAGGCCAACTATGCACTAATGAAAATGGTATTGACTTCGACCACAAGGTATACCGCTCCATGATTGGTTCTTTATTGTACTTATGTGCATCTAGGCCAGATATAATGCTTAGTGTTTGCATGTGTGCCCGATTTCAAGCTGCACCGAAGGAATCACACCATAAGGCTGTGAAGCATATTCTTCGATATCTAGCTCACACACCAACACTAGGATTATGGTACCCCAAGGGCTCTGTTTTTGATCTCATTGGATATTCTGACTCTGACTATGCTGGTGATCGTGTGGACCACAAGTCAACTTCCGGCACTTGTCATTTCCTCGGACGATCTTTGGTTTGTTGGTCCTCGAAGAAACAGAACTGCGTATCACTGTCTACTGCGGAAGCTGAATACATTGTTGCTGGATCATGCTGTGCTCAACTGCTTTGGATGAAGCAAACACTCAAGGACTATGGCGTCAACGTGAAGAATGTGCCTCTCCTCTGCGACAATGAGAGTGCCATCAAGATTGCTCACAACCCAGTTCAGCACTCGAAGACAAAGCACATTCAGATTCGTCATCATTTTCTTCGTGATCATGTGTTGAAGGGCGACATCTCCATCGAGCACGTGAAGACTAAAGAACAGCTAGCTGATATCTTCACTAAGCCCTTGGATGAGAAGAGATTTAGCAAGTTGCGATGTGAACTAAATATCTTAGAATCTTCGAATGTTCTTTGAAAAGGACACACATCCTAACACTTATGCAGAATTGATGACTTAGATGTGCAACACATGAAGAAACGTTTTTCTTCAATCAATGAAGAATAACACTCTAAGTGTGAAGAAATTAATGAAGAATTTGATTCTCAAAACCCTACGACAATTGTACGCGGTGTCTGAAATCATCATTCTTATACGTTGGGTCACGCCACCACAAAAAGCTGAAAATCTTCAATTTGAGTTTTTCCTCAGTTTTGAAATTCTTCAGTTTTTCAAATTCTTCAACTTTGCAAAATCTTCACTGTTTCCTTCGTTTTTCTTCATTGGCTATATATATATATATATATATATATATATATATATATATATATATATATATGAGTTTATGTCCTCTACAACATTCACTTATAGCTATTTCTTCAAGTTGTTTTTTTCTGCTAAGTGAATGTGATCGGACCCTTCCCCTCTATGCTATACTCAACCCAATCTATTCACAAATTCTTCATGTGCGTTCTATTTGAAATTCGTTCAAAGTCTTCACTGTGTCCTTGGCAGCTGAAGAAATTGCGAACGAAACTTTAAAACAAATCTTATCCAAATTTTCGGTTTTGCCGCACAAATTGTTCCACATCCCACGATGCATTATTCTATTCACCCACGATCGTACACGATCTCCACTACACAGTACATGGGTGACACATGTCGCGTGAAGGAGAAAGGGCAGGGGCACGTTCGTCCTAAATCTTCGGGCGAACAGTTTATCACCGTGTCTATAAATACCCCTCTCCTCTTCCTCACTTCATTTACTCCGCTCGATCTCTCTCTCCCGCTCGAGCTCCTCAAACCCTAGCGCCACCGCTACTCCATCGTCGCCGGTGAGGAAGAGCTTCGCTGCCTCGACCTCGTCGCCGCCGTACTCACGCCGACCGCGGAAATCTTCACTCCGCCGCCGTCGTAGCAGTCTTCCTCCGCCGAGTTAGGGCAAGGAAGATCTAACCTGACAAACTTCCCGTCTGTTCTTCTCAGTTCGTCATGTTCTTCATCTAGGGTAATTAAAAGTTACTTTTATTACTCACTTTGATTCTCAAACTTTCCTGAAAATCTTCAAAGGTGTTTATTCTTCAAATCTTCACATATTTGAACACCTCAAACAAACTATGCTCTTGATTCGTTTCTCTAAGCAATGATTTTCCTCAAGATTCCTCAATTGTGTGGATCCTCGATCTATACAACTCTGGAACCTAAAACACAGACCGCTTAGTGAAATTCTTCAAGGCTCATCTGGTCAAATTCCTCAAAACTTGTTCTTTTCGAAAAACCTTCTCAGAACTCATATGACCTCTCCAAATTCCTCGCATCTGTACTCTGTTCACAGGTACTCATGTCTGCTGCTGAATCACTAGGTTCTCATCAACGTAACTCATTTGTAGCGTTCCTCGAAGAAAAACTGCATACTTCTTCAGAGAACTCATTCTTCAATTTTATGCAACTCTGCACATCACCGGAGACGCTGAAGATGTGAACTCGTGGGTATTAGACTGGATGTCTGAAAATACTCACTACATGGCACCTACAACTGAATTGCTTCGTGCTCTACCACTCAGTCCTCCACTTGATAATGCTCGTTGTATCTACAACGAACCAGAACTTTCAAATCACTATATGCAAGTGCTGATGAAGCCATTGAAGCCAAGGCAGGCCCCAAGAACCAAATTCCTCGTCAAGGAATTACTCTATGTGCCTCGGACTGTCTATCGAATTCTGACGAAGACAATGAGTCCCATCAAAGGCCACGACTCAAATGATGAAGAAGTCGTTGGCATCATGAAGAATATGCTTTTCAACATCATTCATGGCGTTCCCATAAACTTCCATGATTTCTTCATGAGGACTCTGGCCAATATTGCTATGTCACCATTCGAGCTGAAGCCCTATGCTCCTTGGATAATGAGATTCATCAGGGCAAGATCTTCACTGAATTACAAAGCTGACACTCTGAACCACGGTAGCTACTTGCCTCCCATTGAAGTCCTCAAACGGACAGTTTCATCAGCTGATGACAAAGGCAAGGCCGCTGCTGTGATCGATGAAGGTATTCGTCCATTGGATGGTCAATTTCGCAAGGCTGCATCTTACTCTACCAATGACGATTCTGCCACACATGACTCTGCCGCAAATACCTCAGCCAAGCAAAATCCTCAAGCCACAGCACCCAGGGTGATGACTGACCGTGAGTTACTCCTCAGTCTTCGTTAGAAGGTTGATCGCAATCATAAATGGGTCAAGCGTCAGTTTGGTTCAATTCTTCACAACATGACCTCAACACACAATGCAGTGAAGAAGAACCACTACTACCTCCATGAAACCTTCAACCGCGCCTGGGCTATTCTCTCTCATGTCTACAGCGCTGCTGATCTGAAGACTATGGGTCTCAAGGAAGAATTTGACTGGTCTGCACCTCCACCGAAGAAATCCAAGAAGGTCAAAGTTCCTTCCTTGGTGGCCAGCTCTTATTCTTCGTCGCATGACACTGATGAGTATGAAGATTTGGACGACACTGCGGCAGGCCCTGCTCCAACAAACAACCCCAACAATGCTGGCGCTCCTCCATCGACTTGAAATTCTTCAGGGGCGTTAGTCCTCAGTTTCAATCCTTTTGGTCATTTGATGACAAAGGGGGAGAAATCTGAGTTAGTCTTCAAGCGGGTCTATATTTAGGGGCATTTTTTGTTAAGTTACAACTCTCGTTCTTCTGAAACTTTTATTTGGATCGAGTTGTAATCTTAAACCCGATGGTGCTCTGATACTTTTGTTGCATTATGCTCTGCATACTTATTTCCTCGTTAATGACATTGCACGCATGCTGAACCTCATCAGGCACCATATTTCATCATGCATTTCAAATTCTTCATATTATATATCAAATGCGTGTATGAATTACAAGATATAGGGGGAGATCTCCATGATTCAACTCTTGAAATGTGCATTGCCACAAAAGAAAATTCCTCACTATGCACATCTTCAGGGGGAGTTCTACTATATCTTGTAATCAAATTCCTCAATATCAGTGTATACACCTCATATGTTTATCCCCGTTGAAAACTTAACCTATGTTGTGATCAATCACCAAAAAGGGGGAGATTGTAAGTGCATCTAGTGCCCCTTAGTGATTTTGGTGTATTGAAGACTTATAGGTTAAGGGACTAATGCGTTTGTGAGTGTACACAGGTCTATAAGTCTATGAGGAGTTTGATATTTACAGAGAAAGTCGACCCCTAAAAATGAAGTTCTTCAACTAAAGACTTTGATATTCTGAAGACTTTCTGAAGACTTTGAAAGTGAAGAAATTGGTGTGACCTTGAAGACTTGGTATTCATTTATGGAACATGAAGCGTGAAGACTTTTGTTTTCGTAGTTTCATTTTTTCTTTCTTGAGTCATAGGAAACACCGTACTGTTAAAGGGGGTCGAGGAAATACTAAGGAAAAATTTCCATGTGATGCTCAACTCAAAATCCTACACCTACCAATCCCTTCGAGTGAAGCCTTTGGAAATCTCATACAGTTCAGTCACTTTCTTTAGTGACAGAGACGAAGTTCTTCTGGTCGCTGATGAATTTGTTCTGACTGAGGAGTTAGGAATTCGTCAGTGCGAATTACCTACACAGTGAGGATCATGATAGCCCTGAGGAATTTGAGAGTCAAATTTCCGACCGTTGTTGTGCTGCGCGCCAGCTGTCCCAAAATATCTTATCCACCTAACGGTCATATCATTGAGGGGCATTTATGTCTTATCATGTCGGGCTGCTCCCTAGGCTATAAATAGCTGCCCCCTACAACCACTAGCTAGTTGGCTGCTCCGAGAGAACTTGACACTTGTCATTTAAGAGCAACCCATCCTCCGAGGACTTTGAGCGAAAATCATCAAGTGAGGAAAATCCCAAACCCAAACACCTACAAACCCCAAAGTGATTGAGCATCACTGAAGAAATTGATCCTGCGTGGATCCGACGCTTGTTACCTCTGAAGATTGTTCTTCTTCCAGACGGTTAGCCGTCAAGGTCTAGAGCATCCAAGAGGAATTGTGGATCGCCGAGTGACCAAGTCTGTGAAGGTTTGGAAGTCGCCTGAAGACTTACCACGAGTGATTGGACGGGATCTGTATGATCTTAGTTCAAGGAGAATACGGTGAGGACTGGGTGTCCTAAGCTGCGTGCTCAGAGACTGGGTGTCCGGGACTGCGTGTCCTCGAGTTATATACTCAGCCGCTCCAACCAGACGTACAACTGAGACAGCAGTTGGAACTGGTCTACCAAATCATTGTCTTCACCAACCTACTGGTTCTATTTCCTCAACCCTTTCATTTCCTCATTACTGTGTTGAGTGTTTGTTCATATCTGTGTCTGAAGACTTTGACTGAAGACTTTCTCAATTTCCTCAATTCAATTTCTTCAGTCTGTTTGTCTTCATCTTGTGTTATCCTATGATTACGCTTTCTGTACTCTGTGCTAGTCCTCATTTCATCATGATGACCATGCTTGTAATCTGTTATGCTTACTTCTGAGTACTTATTCTGCTGCTAATAGTTCTTCGCTAAGGAATTTCCTCAGCGGCAAATTCCTTAGTGAAGAATTCATAAAAATCACCTATTCACCCCCCTCTAGTCGACATAACGCACTTTCACCAACCCCTATGCATAGGTTCCCAATGTCACGAAACCCACAAGTTGATCACCAAAACATACATCAAGTGGCACATGATATCCCATTGTTATCACAGATAATCACGGCAAGACATACATCAAGTGTTCTCATAAAAGACTCAATCCGATAAGATAACTTCAAAGGGGAAACTCAATTCATCACAAGAGAGTAGAGGAGGAGAAACATCATAAGATCCAACTACAATAGCAAAGCTCGGGATACATTTAGATCGTGCCATAGAGGAACACGAGAGAGAACACGAGAGAGAGAGAGATCAAACACATAGCTACTGGTACATACCCTCAGCCTCGAGGGTGAACTACTCCCTCCTCGTCATGGATAGCGCCGGGATGATGAAGATGGCCACCGGTGATGGGATCCCCCTCCGGCAGGGTGCTGGAACGGGCTCCCGAGAGGTTTTTGGTGGCTACAGAGGCTTGCGGCGGCAGAACTCCCGATCTATCTTCTATTCTGGAAGTTTTAGGGTACAAGAGTATATACGGGTGCAGGGGGTACGTCGGAGGAGCTACGGGGGCCCCACGAGGC
>NC_041381.1:656312725-656314082 GCF_002162155.2 Triticum dicoccoides
GGGGGGGGCGCCCCCACCCTCGTGGGCAGCCCGTATCTTCCCTGACGTGCACTCCAAGTTCCCTGGGTTGTTTTCCATCCAAAAATAACTTCTCCAGTTGATTTCGTTCCGTTTTGATTTCGTCTGATATTCCTTTTCCTCGAAACACTGAAATAGGCATAAAACGACAAATCTGGGCTGGGCCTCCGGTTAATAGGTTAGTCCCAAACATAATATAAAAGTGGATAATAAAGCCCAATATTGCCTAAAATAGTAGATAAAGTAGCATGGAGCAATCTTATAGATACGTTGGAGACGTATCAGGATCTTGTCCCTAACAAGAACCCTGCACTGGGCACGAAATGCATCCCTTGTCCGGATGGGTTCAATCGGCTTTCCATCACGCGCGATTGCTGTGATCTCAAACCTTTTATCCGAGCGCAACTTTTTCTTCAGGCCTCGTTTCTTTACTGAAGTTGTGCTCAATCCGGAGGGCTAGAGAAAAGAAGAAAGACGAGAGTTAATTAATACATGTACATACGAAAACAATGAATGCATCAATTAGCTAGTCAACACAGGCTTAACTAATATATATACCTAGCCGGACTTGGTTCGGTCACCGGAGCCGTCATGAGGGTCTACTTCTTCTTGTACCGGCATTGGGTCACCAGAGCCATCATAATCATAACCTTCTTCTTCACTACCCTGTCCTTCTAGACCATCGTTGTCGTTGAGAAACGACGCAACGACATCACTTCCTTTTGCGATATGTCCCCCAACATCTCTTCTGTGTCTTCGTCTCGGGGGTGCTCCATAGTTTCTGCAAATATTTACAACATGGCAATTATTATTCAAACATGACAGCTGGATATATTATAGTGGCAAACGTAGAACTAGCTAGCTAATATAATCACAATAAGGAATCATATTAGTGGCCTTGACGCTGCTTCTCTAGGGTTTGGCGTGGCCTCGGCAACGCTTAAAGGGTTTGGGATGGCCTCCGCAACGCTTCAAGGGTTTGGGGTGGCCTCGACGACAACACTCTTTTAACTTGGTAAATTTGGGTGGCCTCAAGAGAGTTTGTCGGGTAGGGGCGCGGCGGTAGGGAGACCAACATCATTTTTTTCTAGGGTTTGGGTGTCCCCAAGAGTTTTGGTCGAGCGAGAGGGCCGAGGGGGGGGGGTGCTCCCGTGGTATAAGTTATCACGGTCGAGAGGGGGTATATATATCGACCGTCCCTCTTGTCGAAGTTATCCGGGAGGGGGTTATATCGACAATGACGCGACCTACATACATGGGAAAATAATGTTATCGGGGAGGGGGTATATCGACCTCCCCTCATGTTGAAGTTATCGGGAGGGGTATATCGACAACGACA
>NC_041381.1:656315299-656332167 GCF_002162155.2 Triticum dicoccoides
GGGGCGGCGCACTTCGGGGCAGGGGAGCGGGCGACGGCGAGGGCGCGGGCGACGACGACGGCGGGGGCGACGGCGACGGCGACAACGGGGGCGGCGAGCGAAGTCAGGGCAGCCTCGCGGCGTCGATGTCGTCGGCGTCGTCGGGTGGCGGCAACTGCGAGATGAGAGTGAAAATTTCCTAAGTGTGAACTTATATAGCAAAGCCTTTAGTCCCAGTTGGTGCCACAAACTGGGACTAAAGGTGGCATTAGTCCCGGTTGGTGGCACCAACCGGGACCAAAGGCCTCTTTTCAGCAGCCCAAAGGGCGGGAAGCAGAGGCCTTTAGTCCTGGTTGGTGGCACCAGCCGGGACTAAAGGAGGGGTCATTGGTACCCGTTGGTGCCACCAACCGGGACCAATGCATACCTTTAGTCCCGGTTGGTGGAACCAACCGGGACTAAAGGCCTTGTGCTGGCGCGGTGCGGTGGGAAGTTTAGTCCCACCTCGCTAGCTGAGAGAGCTCAGCACCTGTTTATAAGCTGTGTTGCAGCTTAGGTGCTGAGCTCCTCTCGAATATGCAGGCATTAGTTGCCTACCCTTGTCACTGCCATGTTGGGCCTATTGGGCCTGCGGGCCTGCATCCTGGCCCATGTACAGATGGGTTTCTAGTCGTATGCAGGCCGTGTGGCCCATTAGGCGGCATTTTTTTTTATTTTTTACAGTATTTCCTTTTGTTTTTTGAATTATTTATTTTTTCTTTTGATTTTAGCTTTATTTTTTATTCTTTTTGCTTTTAGCTGAGAATAAATATAATCTTTCTGTTACTCCATTAGTTTCTAAATTTGAGTGATTCTTTTTCCTGCTATTTAATATTACTGCGTTTTATCATTATATTCAAAATCACATTTTGTTATTTTAGTTTCTATGAAAAAAATCTTTATGAAAATTCTTTTTGCTACAAAAGTTTCTAACAAAAAATTCTTTATGATAATTCTTTCTTCTTTTCATGTTTTGCATAGAAAATACTTTGATAATTTTAGTTGCATAAATTTTATATAATTTTAGTTTAAAAATACTAGAGGTTTATAAAAGCTTTTTAGTTGATTCCTTTTGCTATTAGAGTTTTATAAATGCTTTTTCTATCAAAGGGATTTCATTTTTTTGAACTTATTTGAAGTCCATAGTTTTTCTGTGTTCAAAATGCACCATTCAAAGCCACATCATCAATTTACAACCCTTTCTGACTTCATTTGTTATTTTCTTCATGCATTTACTGAGTATTTTGAGCTATAAGACCATGAAATTGAAAAGCATTTGAAATGAACTCTGAAAAGGTTCCAAGTTGGCATGGTATCATCATTTCACCCACATAGCATGTGCGAGAAAGTAGAGAGGGTTATGGCAAAAACTGGATGCACTTCGTGTACAAAATGGACAATCTCTTTCGAAGTATCAGGGTTTCATACGGAAACTCGTCTGTTACAAAGGGATTTCATTTTTTTGAACTTATTTGAAGTCCATAGTTTTTCTGTGTTCAAAATGCACCATTCAAAGCCACATCATCAATTTACAACCCTTTCTGACTTCATTTGTTATTTTTCATGCATTTACTGATTATTTTGAGCTATAAGACCATGAAATTGAAAAGCATTTGAAATGAACTCTGAAAAGGTTCCACCATGGCATGGTATCATCATTTCACCCACATAGCATGTGCGAGAAAGTAGAGCGGGTTACGGCAAAAACTGGATGCACTTCGTGTACAAAATGGACAATCTCTTTCGAAGTATTAGGGTTTCATACGGAAACTCGTCTGTTACAAAGGGATTTCATTTTTTTGAACTTATTTGAAATCCATAGTTTTTCTGTGTTCAAAATGCACCATTCAAAGCCACATCATCAATTTACAACCCTTCCGACTTCATTTGTTATTTTTCATGCATTTACTGATTATTTTGAGCTATAAGACCATGAAATTGAAAAGCATTTGAAATGAACTCTGAAAAGGTTCCAAGTTTACATGGTATCATCATTTCACCCACATAGCATGTGCGAGAAAGTAGAGAGGGTTACCGTAAAACTGGATTCACTTCGTGTACAAAACGGACAATCTCTTTCGATGTATCAGAGTTTCATACGGAAACTCGTCTGTTACAAAGATATTTCATTTTTTTGAACTTATTTGAAGTCCATAGTTTTTCTGTGTTCAGAATGCACCATTCAAAGCCACATCATCAATTTACAACCCTTTCTGACTAGATTTGTTATTTTTCATGCATTTGCTGATTATTTTGAGCTATAAGACCATGAAATTGAAAAGCATTTGAAATGAACTCTGAAAAGGTTCCAAGTTGGCATGGTATCATCATTTCACCCACATAGCATGTGCGAGAAAGTAGAAAGGGTTACGACAAAAACTGGATACACTTCGTGTACAAAACGGACAATCTCTTTCGAAGTATGAGGGTTTCATACGGAAACTCGTCTGTTATAAAGGATTTCATTTTTTTGAACTTATTTGAAGTCCATAGTTTTTCTCTGTTCAAAATGCACCATTAAAAGCCACATCATCAATTTACAACCCTTTCTGACTACATTTGTTATTTTTCATGCATTTACTGATTATTTTGAGCTATAAGACCATGAAATTGAAAAGCATTTGAAATGAATTCTTAAAAGGTTCCAAGTTGGCATGATATCATCATTTCACCCACATAGCATGTGCGAGAAAGTAGAGAGGGTTACGGCAAAAACTGGATGCACTTCGTGTACAAAACCGACAATCTCTTTCAAAGTATCAGGGTTTCATACGAAAACTCGTCTGTTACGAAGGGATTTCATTTTTTTGAACTTATTTGAAGTCCATAGTTTTTCTGTGTTCAAAATGTACCATTCAAAACCACATCATCAATTTTACAACCCTTTCTGACTACATTTGTTATTTTTCATGCATTTACTGATTTTTTGAGCTATAAGACCATGAAATTGAAAAGCATTTGAAATTAACTCTGAAAAGGTTCCAAGTTGGCATGGTATCATCATTTCACCCACATAGCATGTGCGAGAAAGTAGAGAGGGTTACGGCAAAAACTGGATGCACTTCGTGTACAAAACGGACAATCTCTTTCGAAGTATCACGGTTTCATAAGGAAACTCGTTTGTTAGAAAGGATTACATTTTTTTTGAACTTATTTTAACTCTATAGTTTTTCTGTGTTCAAAATGCACCATTCAAAGCCACATCATCAATTTACAACCCTTTCTGACTACATTTGTTATTTTTCATGCATTTACTGATTATTTTGAGCTATAGGACCATGAAATTGAAAAGCATTTGAAATGAACTCTGAAAAGGTTCCAAGTTGGCATGGTATCATAATTTCACCCACATAGCATGTGCAAGAAAGTAGAGACGGTTACGGCAAAAACTGGATGCACTTCATGTACAAAACGGACAATCTCTTTCGAAGTATCATGGTTTCATACGGAAACTCGTCTGTTACAAAGGGATTTCATTTTTTGAACTTATTTGAACTCCATAGTTTTTCTGTGTTCAAAATGCACCATTCAAAGCCACATCATCAATTTACAACCCTTTCTGACTTCATTTGTTATTTTTCATGCATTTACTAATTATTTTGAGCTATAAGACCATGAAATTGAAAAGCATTTGAAATGAACTTTGAAAAGGTTCCAAGTTGGCATGGTATCATCATTTCACCCACATATCATCATTAATAGAAGTTCATCATCACATTAAAACCAAAGTACATACATAGTTCTCATTGAACAACATATAGCTCTCCAGAGCATCTAATTAAACCATACATTGAAATTATGTAAAACATTTCAATGCAACAACAAATGCGATCATAGTCGCAACCAAGGTAAGAACTGATCCAACTGCATAATGATACCAAGACTCGGTATGAATGGCATATTTTCTAATCTTTTTAATCTTCAACCGCATTGCATCCATCTTGATCTTGTGATCATCGACGACATCCGCAACATGCAACTCCAATATCATCTTCTCCTCGTCAATTTTTCTTATTTTTTCCTTCAAGTAATTATTTTCTTCTTTAACTAAATTTAACCTCTCGACAATAGGGTCGGTTGGAATTTCCGGTTCAACAACCTCCTAGATGAATAAAATCTATGTCACATTGATCGGCACAATTGTCATAAACAATAAATGAACCAAATAGTTATGAAAAGATAATATATACCACATCTGAATCATAGACAGGACGAGGGCCGACGGGGGCGGATACCAAAACCATCGCACTATATAATAACAAGGAATAATAAAAGTAAGAAAATTAGACAAGTATCTATCTGAAGTAAGAAATTTTTTCATTCAGAAAGAAGATAAGAACAAGAGGCTCACCACGGTGTTGCCGGCGACGAGGTCGGCGCGGGTGATTGACGGCGGTGAAGACGGGAACGGGACGTGACGGACAGCTAAACCTAAACAAATATCGGGAAAAATGGAGCTCGGAGGTCGAGTTTCGAGAGGAGAAAGATTAACTAGTGTGTATGGGGAATACATCGAACACCTCATATGCATAGGAGGTGAACTAGAGCACCCAAATGCCCTCCCCTCGCCGGCTTGAAAAAACATAGCACTGTGGAGTGCTCTACCGCGGCGGTGGGTATATATAGGCAAGTTATTTGTCCCGGATCGTGGCATGAACCGGGACTAAAGACACGCCTTCTGTCCCGGTTCAAGCCACGACCCGGGACCAATGGTTGTGGGCCAGGAGCGAGGCCCATTGGTCCCGGTTCGTGCCTGGAACCGGGACAACTGGTTGCATACCGTTGCATGCCCACGAGGCCCCGGCCGCCCCCCTGGGCTCACGAATCGGGTCTAATACCCCCATGGGTCCCGGTTCTTGAAGAACCGGGACTAATGGGCTGACCAGGCCCGAACGATAGCCCTGTTTTCTACTAGTGAAATGCACTGAACAATGCATAGACCATATTATACTACAATTTTGTGGTGCTCCTAGTGCACTGACCAAGCCGAATGGTGCACCAACAAGTCGGAGCCGACAATGGGCAGGAAGGACGTTCGAGCACTCCTACTTCTTGTGATGGGGGAATTATGAAAGCACCACAACAGAATTGTTTTTGATGGAGTGATGCCATCTGTAGATCATGTACTATGCAGCGTAGACGTAGAAGGTAGAGCATGGAAGCAAGCAGGAATTCTCAAAGGAGAGGTGGACGCCTTCTTTGGGGCGGTGTCGGTGTGGACTAGTGTGAGAAGTTAGCTAATGTGAGGGTGTTTTTAGGTGGAGTTTGGTGTTATGTAGTAATATGTAACTGCCAATCGTTGGGCGCTCTTTACCCCATCTTCATTTTAAATATATAGTACACATACTCGTGCATATTCGAGAAAATCTCAGCATCTCCATTCATTTATATGAGTTCTAAGCACTCTATTTTTATAGGAAAAACTCTGTAAGCACTACACGGACAGACAAGGGTTGAAAATGAGTGGACTAGCTGCGCTCCTTGCAGGCATAGCCAACATGGTGACACCCTGTTCTTGCTGATGCTATTTAGAAATATAGAGGATAAGTGGTGACAGTGATGGCAATATATGCCAAAAGGAGAAAAAGACACCATTAGATGGACGAAAGCAATAACACTTCATTTGAGAGTTGCCTCCATTTCTTTCTTTCTTGGGCAACGTATACATCTCAGCACCACCATACGGCACTGAATCAAATTTCCTCTTTTCCTTTAGGTAAACCCAACCTCAAATCAAATAATAAATAATACTACCACAAGTCAATAAATAAAGAATTAATTAATTAATTAATGTTTTAGGTGTGGAGGATGGGCGGGCTGCAGTAGGCCCCGCTGAGCCAGCCGTCGGTGATCTGCTTGTAGGCGGCCTCGGTGAGGTGGATGCCGTCCCAGCTGAGGTGGTCGGCCGGGTTGGCGCACGCCGCCGCGCCCTGCATTCCGCACCTCGCGCTGTTGGCGTAGTTGTACTTGCCTTCCCCGGAGCCGCAGCACGCCTCGAAAACCGCGTTGAAACCTGCAGCACACACAGCACAACACCGTTGCCAGTTAGCTACGTACTCCTACTCTAGTTGATTGATCACTACCTAGAACGTGCATGAACAGTGCCCTGGTCGGTTTATAATCCGCTTCTCTTCAATGACTTCTTTCATGATGATCGTTGCAGTGTCCTTCTGGATACGAAAAAAGTCATCTCTGAGTTTATAATCCGGTTCGACTCCTAAGAATTCGGCCCATTTGCAGATATGATCATCGTTTCTGGTTGTCATGCGAAGTTGTTGGCAATCCCTTCTAAAATCCATCATGAGATGGAGGATGTAGAATCCATAATTCTTGCTTGTTGTCTGTTGATGGACACGACAGAAGGTAGTTTTATGCGATAAACCCGGCGCACACTTCCTTTGTTTCCTGATCTCGATGTGGCCTCCCTTCATGCTGAAGCTGTGGAGAGCAGCATCCACAATATTCATTATGTAGGTGTAGTTCTTCTTCTGGAAGTTTCTGGACGAGTCAAAATACACAACGTGGGAGACTCGGGGGAAAAGAACAATATGGACGGTGCGCCCGTTGCTGTGAAAGATATACACCTCAAATTAGCCTCCATCTGAGCGAAGGAATGATTGAAACGTATGAAAGGTCTGTCAAGCAATGACTTACATTGGATGATAAGGAAGGAGAACTGTTTCCTTTTCCTTATTCATTATCATGAAGTTTCTGATCTACACCCTAGCAGCTTGATGTTTAAAGTCACCGAGACTCAAGAAGGACTCATGCATGAAGTATGTATCCACCACCAAGATTTGCGAGATTTGTTCTCTCCTGATGACGAAGTTCATAACTTCATATGTAGAGCAAAAAGACGGACCATCGTAAAACTGAGCCACCTCGTGAGACACAATCTCAAAGATGTGATCAAACCACAGGAAGTACACATCCACGGGGAGTCTGTCGACGTAGCACCTGGCCTTAGGCACACGAACCGCATAAAGCGGGTATCCTGGAGCATTCGAGGCGAGAAGGCTTTTCTCTGTCGACAACACATGGTCGTGCAGTTTCCTGAGATCCCCTGATATGCGCTCTAACAGTTTCGGCTGCAGGATCTGCTCGCCCGCGACATGGACCATTGCCGCACCTTTGACCGGTACACGGTCTGCAAAATCGGTCGGCATAGCCGACTGGCTTTTAGAAGCTTTGGCGGCAGCAGAGCCTCTCTTCGGCGGTCTCTTCCCCTCCTTCTTCTTGGGTTGACCTTTCAAACCTTTCCCGACCCCCGCCACCAATGTTGTCGGGCTAAGCACTGCATGACCCTCAGCTAGTATAGTTTATTTAAGCAGTGCAAGTTGTCAAGTCACTTGATCCTAGTCAACGTAATTAATTTTCTTCTATTTCTTTTGAACGATTGATGTGCAAAGTTGAGACGGTTATGTAATATGAAGTCCCGCACCAGTTCACCAGTGACCATCATGATCCATGCACACTATTGTGGTTTTTTATGTGTTGCTTTGGTTAATAACCAGTCCATGACCAATATTTTCTTATCTTAAATTCGTTATTAGGCTGCGTAAGCGATTGGCAGCCAGCTAAATCCATTTTCTGAAGAATCGTCCTCTCTTTGTTGTCCAAAATTGCAACTTGCAGTTTTTTTTTTGTTCACTATCTAGCATTCAAAAATTGTAATCAATCTTCCAGTTGAATGGTTGACCATTATTGAATGGTTGACCAATATTCAAAATTTGTTCACTATCTATCTCTTTGTTGACCAATATTTTCGTATTGTAATTTCTATTGAATGGTTCCGGACATCTGGTCGATGTTTCACATGAAACCTATAAAGCTAAATGAAAGAAAAGGAGTTCATTCCAGTCTAGACTACCTGCTTGTCACAAGTTGACACATGTGCACATGTTTTAGAATTTGACCACTTTGCACTACATTGCGGGCCTACAATTCCGATTTGCACCGCTTCTTTTATTTTTCTCTTTTTTTGTCACGGATGTTGTCGCAATGGTGTGGCATTCAGGCACAGTTTTCCTTGCCGTTTTCAAGCAAGCAAGCAGCCAGGCAGGCGACCCGAGTTGGCTGCTGGACCTATATAGGTCATTGATTCTTGCATGCCCTCTTACAGTTAGCTCTCTAGGTAACGAGCATCACCAGGGTTTGACACGGGCAGGGAGCACCTATGGCCGCTTCTTTCCAACATTTTTTTTTCATACTGGCGGTGCACAGGAGCAGATCCTAAAATGAAGCGTGGTGCAGATCGGAATTATGTGAATTGTCAACTCGTGGTTGTCCAAATTAGAATTAATTGGAGGTCGAATGATAGAATGATCTGTCCTACTGAGAATAAGTTTCTGATTTTATTACTGTATTTCATCACAATCTGTAGATCACGTTGCATTACCAAGCTAACATATTGAACAGTTGTAAGCTCTGGAACATGGACTTGGTTACAGCAAGAAAGCACAGTTACTTCGGTAATAGCAAGTGCATCTAAGCTTGGGACTGTGGTTACGGCAAGAAAGCGCATTTAACCAGTGGCATGTCGTAACTGAATATGTGTGTGCACGTAATTGATTGTGCCAAGAGGCTGCATTTCCATGGCCTATTGACGAATTGTTAGCGGAAGTACCTAAACAAGTAGCATTGGAAAAACATTTGGCTTAGGTGTATGAAGAATCGCTGTATTTTCCGTGCATCTGTGTGAATTCTGAAGAAGGTACGAAGTGCAAAAAGAAATGAGAAAATCGCCGTTGGCGAACAAAAACTACTTACCACTATACTACAACGACTTTGATGGGATAGAGTTTAACAAGGTTAATTAGATCAGCTAACTCTTAACAAATCGGAGGGTTGGAGCTGAAACGGGAACCGCGGCCACCGTTTCGACCGTAAAAACCTAAATCGTGGCAGGTGCTCCCCCCTGGCTGCCGTCGCTGACCCTATCCACGGCAAGCCCTACTCCTGCAACTGCAGGCAGCGGCGGCGCCAGGATGGAGCAACGCCCCGGGCAAGCCCCAGGCCAACAGTAAGCTAGAGTGCCCAAATAGTGCATGCATGCTACAGTCACAAAGAATACATGATGAATCTAGGGTAGGAATTTTGTGTCTATCTCAAACAATACATGCTACAGTCACAAAGAATATACATGCATGCGATGTCTATCTCAACTTCTAGCACAGGATGACTACATCGATGCATGCAGGGTAAGAATTTCGTGTTGAATCCACGTGTACTTAATTACGCTCGATATGTTTCCACAAGAAATCTGTGGTTCATGTGCACATTTAAATTCGCCACTATACTTTTCCCCATTCATGCACTGTATTCGTCCATAGCAGGTCTTAATGCGAAGTACGTGCGCTTTTGATAAGATATATATTATCCCGAATATCACATATATATTTTGTTTTGTTTGTAGGCGCCATCTACTAGCTACTCCCTCTGTTCTAAAACATATGATGTATTATGTTCAAAGAAAAACATATGATGTTTTATTTTTTTTCTTTTCTTTTTGCGGGGGTGTTTTAGTTTTTTCAAAAGTCAAACGTCTCGGTTTGGTTTGTTTCTGTTGTTTCTTCCTTTGGCTGATCTTGCTAGGGGGTTTTGCCCATCGGACTCTGTAATTGAACCCTTTCTCCCATCTTAATGAAATGACAACGCATAGCTTGCGTGTTCCGATAAAAAGATGTTTCTACGTCACTATGTATGACCAAGTTTGTAGTAAACTATATCAACATATACAATACTGAAAATATATTACATTGAAAAATCTTCATGATAATTATTTGGTGTTGTGAACTTGGTCAAACTTAGAGAAGTTTGACTTTCTTAAGACCGACGTCGTTGTTGGAGATGACGATGACGAGTGCTTTGAGGCAGAGGCTAGAGCGCTGCTATGACCGCCTCAGGCATGTGACTATCACAGGGTTTTGTGTATCCAAGAGCTTGATCCACCTCATGATCCACATTCTCGAGAGCGCACCTTTGCTCGAGTACCTGACGTTGGACACAACCTATCTCTGAGAAATGAGGTTTGGTACCGCTGGCATATGCCCCGCCTCAATGAAGAATAGTCGATGCTCACCAATGTGCAAGACAGATATCCCTGAATGCCACAAAGTTGTGGAGGTTGCGGATATGTACATCAACATGAGAGTTCCCCCGGCTGTTGAATTCAAGGTACTGGAGCTCTGTAGTCGATGACATGATGCCAACCTACACAAATGGAACAAATAATGTTCATTGATAGTATTTCTTACCAACTAAAACTTTGGACGGTTCAGACGTTCATCATTCCTCCCGGATTTAGCTGATGTTGCCTCCATGACAAGTTGTTGTTGCTACTCCACTGCGCCTTGGCGTGCACCTAGTCTGTGCGTGCGCCTGTGGGCTGGTGAGGTTGGTTACGGCCCGATAAGGTGTCCACGTTAAATCACAGCCCAACAAAACTTTTGACGATTATTATTACTGATCTGAGCAAATCAGATCAATGTATATGTATACCTAGTAAAAGTTTTATGAGAAATCAAGGTAGGGCGAGCGCCCCACCTCGCTCTACCGCGTCCTCCATGGCTCCGCCTATCTTCAGTTCCCCGTGCATTGCTGCCGGCTCAGGCTGACTTTTCTAGGGACGCAGAGGGTGAAGATTGTTTCTTCTTAATTCTTAGTTCTATTCTAATATCGCTATTGTAAATCCGTGCAGTGAGCTATGTCGAAAGCCATCCTCCCATCCACCCATTCATTGGAAGTTTAGAACACAAGTAAAGCACCTGTTAAAGGTACAAATTATATTGGCCAAATATGTAGTGTGTTCAACATAATCTCCACACGGTTCATGTTAGAGGAATACAGAGGTAACCAAGTGACCTTAACTATGGTGAGCTTTTATGGTGCCTGCTCCTTGTATTGATTGCTATTCTCAAAGACATCGAATGGTAAGTAGGAAGGGCTTAAATTTTTTATTCCAAGGATGAGTGCTCAAGGTTTGGCACATAAGAGAGCTTAAATTATTTTTGGGCCCGGGAGCATGTGCTCCTGGGAGCAAAAAATGAAATTTTGTGCTCTTTGGCTCTGGGGAGCATATGCTCTTGGATGAATAGTAAAATCAAAAAAATATAAAAAAAATCTGAATTTTTTTGTAGATGTTCTCGTTAGTGTCGCAAAGCATGTTTGACAAATTTCATGAGAAACGGAGTAGCAATATTTTGTCAGTGAAAAAAAAATTGCGATGAAATTCGGTCTTCATTTTTTTTTTGCACAGGCCCAAATGCTTAACTTTTTTGCCTCAAAATATAAATGAAAGGAGTTGAGGCTTGGAGCATCAATCTCTACTATCTGTAGCCTCTTGCATTCTTCAACACCAAGGAAGTTGAGCTGTTGCAGCGTACAAGTTATTCTCAAGCAACTTATCCCACTGCATAAGGTGATTTCCAGTCACTCCAAGGAGGCGGATTTGGAGAGCGAGTGCCATAATCCTTCCTCATTAATATCGACAAGACGAAGATGTAATTTTTTCAATCTTCTCAACAGGCCAAGTGTTGATATGGGATCAAAAACGCAACTGGTGAGGTGCATAGACTGAATTGAATTGGCAACTGCCTCGTCGGACAAAACCGAACATGGGAAGTTGTAGATTTTCTTGATGAAAATATTCATAGTCAAGCTAATTCTTGAATCCCATACTTGACGGCAATTTGAAGCCACCTGTCCAGGTAGGAGGCTTTGACTGTCGTGCAAGGGTAAAGTCCAAGTGTAAGCGTCTCCACCTTGACCCCATTATTCTTCTGATGGTTCTTAAGAAATTTGTCAACTTTGTCGCTGATATAGGTTCCTCTTTCCTCAAATTACTTGTCACACAATTCAAGTGTATCGGAGTTGAGTATGAGCTTGGAATAGCATCTCCACGAACATAGAAACCCACGCGAAACGCATGCACCACGAGCTGCTTGCACTTTACCGTTGGAGTATGTCCTGCAAAACCAAGGTTGACAAGTTTCAGTGGTCAGATAGTACTCTCTTCGTTCTAAACGATAAGGCGTATTAGTTTTTAAGAAAGTCAAACTTCTCTAAGTTTGACCAAGTTCACAACACCAAATAATTATCATTAGATTTTTCAATCTAATATATTTTCAGTATTGTATATGTTGATATAGTTTACTACAAACTTGGTCATACATACTGACGTAGAAACGTAGTTTTATCGGAACACGCAAGCTATGCGTTGTCATTTCATTAAGATGGGAGAAAGGGTTCAATTACAGAGTCCCATGGGAAAAACCCCCTAGCAAGATCAGCCAAAGGAAGAAACAACAAAAACAAACCAAACCGAGACGTTTGACTTTTGAAGAAACAACAGAAACAAACCAAACCGAGCCTCAACTCCAAGCCTCAACCCCTTGTTAGATATCTCTATCGAGAATTCTTTGCCACTTAAGAATGTAGGCTTGTGTTGCATTCTATTTGATGCTCGCGCGAGGCTTCCGTCCTTTGCGGAAAATGTCGAGAGCCTCACCATCCGCTCTCGTGCTAAGGTACATATGTGCTCTCAAAGTATATTTAATCAATAATATATCTATGTGTATTGTACTTTTATGTTGGAACAAACAAACCATGGTCAACCTTGGGATTTGTTCTTCTTGAGAACGTCAACATTCCAATGCTACCCTCAAAGCTCCCCCGTCTCAAGAACTTGTATATCAGACTCCGTAGAGCAGTAATGCCCTCCCTCCAAGCTGCGGCATCTTCTCTTTCGTTTCTTTTCTTGATGCTTCTCCTGTACTGGATTCCTTCATCCTACAAGTAAGTTATTATGTATATCATTTGGAGCTATCTATGCAAATTAGTGTGTTGCTTGTTTGTCATAACAATGACATTATTGTATGCATATGTAGGTGGAGCGGGGTGCCCTTAGGACCGACATCGTTGTTGGAGACAACGATGACGAGTGTTTGAGACAGAGGCTAGAGCGCTGCTATGACTGCCCCGGGCAGGTGACTATCACAGGGTTTTGTGCATCCAAGAGCTTGATCCAGCTCATGATCCACATTCTCGAGAGCGCACCTTTGCTCAAATACCTGACGTTGGACACAACCTATCTCTGAAATATGAGGTTTGTGTTGGGGAACATAGCATGCAATTTCAAAAAAATTCCTACGCTCACGCAAGATATATCTAGGAGATGCATAGCAACGAGAGGGGGAGAGTGTGTCCACGCACCCTCGTAGACCGAAAACGGCATTAGACAACGTGGTTAATGTAGTCGAATTTCTTCTAACTCCGACCGATCAAGTATCGAACGTACGACACCTCCGAGTTCTGCACACGTTCAACTCGATGACGTTGCTCGCCCTTTTGATCCAGCAAGGTGTCGAGGAAGTAGATGAGTTCCGTCAGCACGCCAGCGTGGTGACGGTGATGGTGAAGTGATTCGTGCAGGGCCTCGCCTAAGCACCGCGACAGTATGACCGGGGTGTAAACTGTGGAAGGGGCCACCGCACACGGCTAACAGTTGTTGTTCTCTGTTGTAGGCGCCCCCTCCGAATTGGGAGAGGACTCCAAGTAGGGGAGGAGAGGCAGCCAGGGGGCGCCCCAAGTAGGAGGAATCCTACTTGGAGTCCTCTCCCAATTCGGCTAACCCCCCTCTCCTATTTCTATTCGGAGTAGGAAGGGAAGAGGGGGGAGGGGGAATCCTATTCCCTTTTCCCTTTCCTCCTTCCCCTTTCCTTCTCCAATTTGGCAAGCCCATATTGGGGGGGGGGGGTGCGCACCAGCCCCTTTGTGGCTGGTGCGTTTCCCCTCTTGGCCCATAAGGCCCATATCTTTTGCCGAGGGTGCCGGAACCCCTTCCGGTGACCCGATATGTACCCGGTACCCTCCGGAACACTTCCGGTGTCTGAATACCATCATCCTATATATCAATCTTTACCTCTCGATCATTTCGAGACTCCTCATCATGTCCGTGATCTCATCCGGGACTCCAAACAACATTTGGTCACCAAATCACATAACTCATATAATACAATATCGTCATCGAATGTTAAGCGTGCAGACCCTACAGGTTCGAGAACTATGTAGACATGACCGAGACACCTCTCCGGTCAATAACCAATAGCGGAACCTGGATGCTCATATTGGCTCCCACATATTCTACGAAGATCTTTATAAGTCGAACCGTTATAACAACATACGTTATTCCCTTTGTCATCAGTATGTTACTTGCCCGAGATTCGATCGTCGGTATCTTCATACCTAGTTCAATCTCGTTACCGGCAAGTCTCTTTACTCATTTCGTAATGCATCATCTTGCAACTAACTCATTAGTCACTTTGCTTTCAAGGCTTCTTATGATGTGCATTACCGAGAGGGCCCAGAGATACCTCTCCGATACTCAGAGTGACAAATTCTAATCTCGATATATGCCAACCCAACAAACACCTTCAAAGATACCTGTAGAGCATGTTTATAATCATCCAGTTATGTTATGACGTTTGATAGCACACAAGGTATTCCTCCGGTATACGGGAGTTGCATAATCTCATAGTCGAAGGAATATGTATTTGACATGAAGAAAGCAATGGCAATAAAACTGAACGATCATAATGCTAAGCTAATGAATGGGTCTTGTCCATCACATCATTCTCCTAATGATGTGGTCCCATTTATCAAATGACAACACATGTCTAGGGTTAGGAAACGTTAACCATCTTTGATCAACGAGCTAGTCTAGTAGAGGCTTAGGGACACGGTGTTTTGTCTATGTATCCACACATGTATCAAGTTTCTGGTTAATACAATTCTAGCATGAATAATAAACATTTATCATGATATAAGGAAATATAAAATAACAACTTTATTATAGCCTTTAGGGCATATTTCCTTCAGTTTGGTACCACTGGCAGATGCCCCGAAGAATAGTCGATGCTCACCAATGTGCAAGACAAATATCCATGAATGTCACAAAGTTGTGGAGGTTGCGGATAGGTACATCACCATGAGAGTTCCCCTGGCTGTTGAATTCAAGGTCCTGGAGCTCTGTAGTCGATGACATGATGCCAACCTACACAAGTGGAACAAATAATGTTCATTGATAGTATTTCTTACCAACTAAAACTTTGGACGGTTCAGACGTTCATCATTCCTCCCGGATTTAGCTGATGTTGCCTCCATGACAAGTTATTGTTGCTACTCCACTGCGCCTTGGCGTGCACCTAGTCTGTGCGTGCGCCTGTGGGCTGGTGAGGTTGGTTACGGCCCGATAAGGTGTCCAAGTTAAATCACAACCCAACAAAACTTTTGACGATTATTATTAGTGATCTAATGAAATCAGATCGATGTATATGTATACCTAGTAAAAAAATTACGAGAAATCAAGGTAGGGCGAGCACCCCACCTCGCTCTATCGCGTCCTCCGCGGCTGCGCCTGTCTTCATTTCCCCGTGCATTGCTGCCGGCTCAGGGACGCAGACGGTGAATATTGTTTCTTCTTAATTCTGATCTAATATCGCTATTGTAAATCCGTGCAGTGAGCTATGTCGCAAGCCATCCTCCCATCCACCCATTCATTGGAAGTTTAGAACACATGGTTCAAAGTAAAGCACCTGTTAAAGGTACAAATTATATTGGCAAAATATGTAGTGTGTTCAACATAATCTACACATGGTTCATGTTAGAGGAATACAGAGGTAACCAAGTGACCTTAACTATGGTGAGCTTGTGTGGTGCCTGCTCCTTGTATTGATTGCTATTCTCAAAGATATCGAACGGTAAGTAGGAAGAGCTTAAATTTTTTATTCCAAGGATGAGTGCTCAAGGTTTGGCACATGAGAGAGATTAAATTATATTTGGGCCGGGAGCATGTGCTCCTGGTAGCAAAAATGAATTTTTAGGAGGGGCTCTTTGGCTCCCAGGAGCATATGCTCCCGGGTGAGTAGTAAAATAAAAAAAATGTAAAGAAAAAAAATCTGATTTTTTTGTAGATGTTCGTGTTAGTGTCGCAAAGCATGCTTGACAAATTTCATGAGAAATAGAGTAGCAATACTTTGTCAGTGAAAAAAAAAACAAAATTGAGATGAAATTCTGTCTACAATTTTTTTTTGCACAGGCCTAAATGCTTAACCTTTTTGCCTCAAAATTTGCAGGTAGCATTTGGATGTGATTAAGATCACATCAAAACTTTGTCTTGATTTTTTTTACATTTAAAAAATTATTTTTGGGCCTGGGAGCCAAATTAAATTTCCGACCATTCTTCAATCATTCTAGAAAGATCTAAAACATTTCTCAAATGGTATGTCTTACAAATCCCCTGGGTGTCAAATCTCAAATAGACTTGAGTTTGCATCTATATCATATCGCAAGGAAGACATGCATTTTGCATATTCCTCCCTTGGATGTCAACTATGAGGTACCATCACAGACAATATCATTGGTGTTTTTCTTCTTCGGGATTGGTGGATATCCTTTTGTTGCTATGTATTTGTGCTAGGAAAGAAACTGACGTTGAGCATCCAAAGTAGAGATGTGGCCTCTCAATGAAACATTCTTTATTCTAGCAAAAATCAAACAGTCTTTGTCAATGGTTGCGGACTGTTACCACTGTAACTTGAACCATTATTTGAAAAATTGAATTATTTCCCAAATATTTCTATTATTATTTCTTTGGAATGTATGGGCGCGACAACGCGCACTTTCATTGTCTGGTATTTTCTTTATAGAAAAAATATGTAAGGACCACGCGGCAACCAATGCTCGGCAACCAATGCTCGAACGCGAATGGGCTAGCTGCACTCCTTGCGGGCCTAGCCAATATGATATTTACTGCTAATCCTAAATGAAAGCTATTTAGTGCAATATATGCC
>NC_041381.1:656332177-656344504 GCF_002162155.2 Triticum dicoccoides
AGAGAACAAGTTACAAATTTATACCGTTTGATGGAAGCCTGTGTGAATAACCAACATTTTGACCCAATAAGCATCATATAGGGAATTCGCCGACGTAAGTCGCTGCGGGCAGGCACTAACAATTTATTCGAGAGTTGCCTTCGTTTTTTTCTTGGGCAACGTATACATTTCAGCACCACCATATGACATTGAATGAATTTTTCTTTTTCCTTTGGGAAAACTCAAGCTCGAATAAAATAAAATAATAAATAATACTACCACAAGTCAATAAATAAAGAATTACTTAATTAATTAATGTTTTAGGAGTGGAGGATGGGCGGGCTGCAGTATGGCCCGTTGAGCCAGCCGTCGGTGATCTGCTTGTATGCGGCCTCGGTGAGGTGGATGCCGTCCCAGCTGAGGTGGTCGGCCGGGTTGGCGCACGCCGCCGCGCCCTGCATTCCGCACCTCGCGCTGTTGGCGTAGTTGTACTTGCCTCCCCCGGAGCCGCAGCACGCCTCGAAAACCGCGTTGAAACCTGCAGCACACACAGCACAACACCGTTGCCAGTTAGCTACGTACTCCTACTCTAGTTGATTGATCACTACCTAGAACGTGCATGAACAGTGCCCCGGTCGGCGCCGGTGCTCCATGCATGCATGCATGTGGAGGCATGTGTTTGTTGGGCGTGTCAGCCAGTGCCGATCCACCATTACTTGGCCATATTATGCCAGCTCTTCCTAGATCTTCTTTTTCAATGATTTTTTTTGAATGATTTTTTTTGAATGATTTGAAGATCTTCTTCTACTCGTCGCCGCGCGGGACATGCAGGAATCTCACATGCAGGGACATGTGCCCAGAGTGGGCAGTAGCTAGCACCACACTGATGCCGATGCTGACAGTGACACTAGTGCCGTGTCCACTGCTGCTAGCTCGTGCACGAACGCGGAATCTACCCATCCACACGTTATGCGTGGCTTGTCTCTCCCTGGCGTGTTAGTTAGACTTATTGCTGAAACAAGATGCCCAACGGCTAGCTAAGACTTATCGCGTGCGCACGTACCGTATTTGCTTGGGTTCTGGACCATGTCGTAGACGGCGGAGTAGAAGTCGGCGTACATGATGCGCGCCGCCCGGCCGTAGCGCTTCCGGAGGCGGGCGATCTTGGCCTGGAGCAGGTTGTTGTGGAACGTGGAGAGGTCGTTGAACTTGCGGAGGCAGCCGAGGCTGTCGTAGTCGGCGCTGCTGTTGGTGCCGTAGACGGTGAGGTAGATGGGGAAGCAGCCGATGGGGAGCACCCCGGGCACCACCACGTCCCTGGCCCCCATTGCCACCACCTTCTCCACGCCCCTGATGATGGTGTTGACGATCTTGGTCGTGTACCTTCCAAAGTTTTGAATAGCAGGCTATCATAAGTAGCGGTACTACTCATCCAAATCGGCTATATGCCGGTGAAAAATCAGGCTATAGCGCGGACAGGATTTCATTTAGCTAGCGGCACTCCGTTCGAACCGTTGAAACATTGGTACCTGCTCGCTTGGTCCGGGTTGTAGTTGCCGAACAGCATCGCGTTGTAGTCGTTGCCGCCGAACTCGCCGAACACCACCAGCGAGTCCCGCAGGTACCGCATGCAGTCGTTCCCGCACACGGTGGCGGTGATCTGCTGGAACCACTGGATTTGGAAGCTGATGGGCCCGTTGTTCCAGATCTTGTCCGACAGGCCGAGGCCGCGGAAGAAGGGCGCGTCCATGGCCGTCGCGCCCGTGATCGCCATGTTCGCGCCCTGCTTGAAGTCCGTGCCGTTCGCCTTGGACGGTGGCAGGAAAGGCACCCCAAACTTGGTGCCTGCAATGCGTCATCGTACGTACGTCAAGCAAGAACCATTAATTAGTTTGAGGAAGTGAATGGGGCACAACACTTACTGAGGAAGTCGACGATGACGCGGCCGTCGGAGCACCGGCAGGTGGGGGTGCCGAAGTAGGTCTCGCCGTAGGGGGGCTGCGTGAAGGTGATCTCCGTCGGCTTCCCGCTCGTGCACAGGTTGCCCGTGTCCGTGATAGAGTCGCCGAAGTTGAACACCGCGTTGTACTTCTGGGCCTGGGCGGACGCCGCGCCCGCAAGTAGCAAGACGGCCAAGCATAGCAGCAGCTGCTGCTTCCGCGCCGGCACCGACGGCGAGCTCATCGTTCCCATCGTCCCAGCTGCTGCGGACGAGAGAGAGGGAGGGAGGGAGGCACGCAAAGCGGCAAAGAAGAAAGCTACGGAAAGGAAAAGGAATGGGGATGCTTCATGCTTGGCCAGTGGCCGGGCTTTCTATAGCCCCCGTGACCGGCGCTTTAATTTGCTTTCGAATCTCTCGCGCTCCCGGCCAACCAGCCGAGGGTGAAAGCGAGCGTCATGCATGTTACTACCCAGCTAGCTAGATTGTCCTCCCCTTCACTATTTTATCAGTGGTTGCCAGGGAGAAATTTGTCTCTCCCTTTGACCTTTGCTACACTTTCAGCTCGGTTTGTCTTCTCCGGAGAGGAAACTTCACGTGAGAGATCACCACCACCGCCTTATTATTCTCCGATTCTATGTAAAGGTCAGCATACTACGATCCTGCCATGATACCAAAGGACGCACAAAGCAGCTCCACACATGCGTGCGTGCGTGGCTAGCTCTGCTCCATGGAGAGCTTCACCTGCCCATATGGCACCGTGTGTGATCTGAATGTTAAGATTCATATACAAGTACAAAAGATAGTTGGAAATCAGGATGGACACGGCCCGGACCGGTCCGGTCCCGGTCCGAGCCGACGTTTGGACCGGCCGCCAGCGGTCCGGGCCGGACCGGACCGAGCAGCATGATGGTCCTGATTTCAGGGACCGGACCGGCGATGACGAAGTCCGGACCGGATCGAGCGGACCGGCCAACGACCACTGGCGGCGACTTGCACGGGTGCAGCGGCGAGGTGTACGACCTGCGCGGGTGCTGTGGCGAGGTGGGTGACATGCGCGAGCGCCCGTGTCGAGGTCGAGGAGGTGGACGACGTGCCGTGGGAAGTGTGTGGGCGCCGCAGTTCTTTGCCATGTTGTTGGTTAGCAGTTTTTCTGTTGCATGCAAGTAATCTATCGTGTGCATGAGCCCACGATTTCTCGTCTATGGGCCTTCCGTGATTAGCGGATCAAATCAGACGTGGAGTTAATCCTCAAATGGTGACGTATTTTTGGATCAAACCCTGTTTCTTCTCGTACTTACAGTTTTCTGTTTTAACTGAACAAAAGGAAACGGCACCAGGGGATCGCGTGACGTGATTATAGGAAGCTTTTTTTTTTGAGAAATTTTTCATTCAAACTACGAATCAGTACAAATTAGTCGACTCTTACAAGCACACTGAAATGCAAACACAAAGGACCATGAACACCTAGAGTCCCCTAAGACAACCAGAACACAAGAGGATCTCCGGAGCTCTATGTCATCATATCCCTGAATCTTGAGAGAAGACCCCTGCAGCACAAGGATCTGCAACCAGTCGCAAACAGGTCATCATCTTCGACCACCGTACAATTGCCGCCACGCTGTTTCCTCCTTTCTTGACACCAGCGCTGAAAGGGCATGGACATCAATCCAACACACCTGCAACAGCCGTCGCCATCTTTGGCTTTGAGTACCGTGAAAAGTGTCCCTTCCGGAAGGAAGAGAACTCGAGTCATCCGACCGGTCCAGCACCGCAGCCGGGCCATCCGCCCGGACAAAGCAGGATCTCCCACCAGCATCAGCCCAGAGGAAGGAGAAGAATAGCAGCGGCAAATCATACCAACAAGGAAGAAGAAAGGTCTTTGTCTCCCTGCATCCATCGCCCATCTGAGGATCCAAACGGCCAGTGCCGATGGACCTCCAACCACCATAGTCCGCGACCTCGAGGAGATCCGGGGATCCCCAACACCGCTGGCTCCTAGACGAAGGCAAAAGCCTCGCCTGACCGCGAAGAGAGCCCGAAGAAACTTATTCCGACGCGACACCACCGCAACGGCCTCGGCAGCGTCTCCCTCAAACCTAACCCTACCACACACCCACCTAGCGAACTGGGGTTCCCCCTCCCTCCCGCCGCCGGAGCGGCCGACGGAGAGAGAGGGAACCGGCGGCGTCACCGGCGGCGCGCAAGGGATCCCGGTCGCCTCCTTGATCGCCTGATGCGATCCTACTTTTTCGCCGGTGTTAATCAACACTGAAGTGTTCGCAAATGACCTCTGAGTATATCTTATCTGAGTAGACGTGATTATAGGAAGCTGACGGTATAAAATCTAGCACTTCCGAAACAACACCTGCCTGATTTGATGGACGAGAAAATCACGGTGATACGTCCATTTTGCATCATGCTTTTATATCAATATTTATTGCATTATGGGCTGTTATTACACATTATACCTCATTACTTATGGCTATTCTCTCTTATTTTACAAGGTTTACCATGAAGAGGGGGAATGCCGGCTGGTGGAATTCTGGCTGGAAAAGGAGCAAACGTTGGAAACCTATTATGCACAGCTCCAAAAGTCCTAAAACTCCACGAAACAACTTTTTGGAATTAATAAGAATTTATGAGCAAAAGAAATACACCAGGGGGGCCCACACCCTGTCCAGGAGACAGGGGGCGCCCCCCCCCCCCCTTATAGGGCGCGCCCCCTATCTCCTGGCCCCCCTGGTGGGCCTCTAGTGTCCATCTTCTGCTATATCATCGCTTTTACCCTGGAAAAAATCATGGGCAAGCTTACGGGACGAAACTCCGCCGCCACGAGGCGGAACCTTGGCGGAACCAATCTAGGGCTCTGGCGGAGCTGTTTTGCCGGGGACACTTCCCTACGGGAGGGGGAAATCATCACCAACGTCATCACCAACGATCCACTCACCGGGAGAGGGTCAATCTCCATCAACATCTTCACCAGCACCATCTCCTCTCCAAACCCTAGTTCATCTCTTGTATCCAATCTTGTATCAAAACCACAAATTGGTACCTGTGGGTTGCTAATAGTGTTGATTACTCCTTGTAGTTGATGCTAATTGGTTTACTTGGTGGAAGATCATATGTTAATATCCTTTATGCATATTATTACTCCTCTGATTATGAACATGCATATGCTTTGTGAGTAGTTACGTTTGTTCCTGAGGACATGGATGAAGTCTTGCTATTAGTAGTCATGTGAATTTGGTATTCGTTTGATATTTTGATGAGATGTATGTTGTCTTTTCCTCTAGTGGTGTTATGTGAACGTCGACTACATGACGCTTCACCATTATTTGGGCCTAGAGGAAGGCATGGGGAAGTAATAAGTAGATGACGGGTTGCTAGAGTGACAGAAGCTTAAACCCTAGTTTATGCGTTGCTTCGTTAGGGGCTGATATGGATTCATATGTTTAATGTTGTGGTTAGGTTTATCTTAATACTTCTTTTGTAGTTGCGGACGCTTGCAATAGGGGTTAATCATAAGTGGGATGCTTGTCCAAGTAAGGGCAATACCCAAGTACCGGTCCACCCACATATCAAATTATCAAAGTACCGAACGTGAATCATATGAACGTGATGAAAACTAGCTTGGCGATAATTCCCATGTGTCCTCGGGAGCCCCTCTCTCATTATTAGAATTTGTCCAGGCTTATTATTTGCTACATAAAGGATTGGACCACCTTGCTGCACTTTACTTATTTTATTTACTTGTTACTCGTTACTATTTATCTTATCACAAAACTATCTATCACCTACAATTTCAGTGCTTGCAGAGAAAACCTTACTGAAAACGGCTTATCATTTCCTTCTGCTCCTCGTTGGGTTTGACACTCTTGCTTATCGAAAGGACTACGATTGATCCCCTACACTTGTGGGTCATCAAGACTCTTTTCCAGCGCCATTGCCGGGGAACGTAGCGCTTTTGGTGAGTGGAACTTGGTAAGGAAACATTTATATAGTGTGCTGAAATTTTTTGTTACTTGTCACTATGGAAACTAATCCTTTGAGGGGCTTGTTTGGGGTATCTTCACCCCAACCAGAAGAGCAAAGATTTGCTCCTCAACCTACTGAACTTTATGAAAATATTTATTTTGAGATCCCTTCGGGTATGATAGAGAAACTGCTAGCTAATCCATTTGCAGGAGATAGAACATTGCATCCCGAGTTACACCTTATCTTTGTGGATGAAGTTTGTGGATTATTTAAGCTTGCAGGTATTCCCGATGGTGTTGTCAAAAGGAAGGTCTTCCCTTTATCTTTGAAGGGAGATGCATTGACATGGTATATGCTATGTGATGATACGAGATCTTGGAATTATAAGCGATTGAAGTTGGAATTTCACCAGAAGTTCTATCCTATGCATCTTGTTCATCGTGATCGTAATTACATATATAATTTCTGGCCTCGCGAAGGAGAAAGCATCGCTCAAGCTTGGGGGAGGCTTAAGTCAATGTTATATTCATGCCCCAGTCTTGAGCTCTCTCGGGAAATGATTATTCAGAACTTTTATGCTCGGCTTTCTCTTGATAATCGCAACCTGCTCGATACTTTCTGTGATGGTTCTTATATGCCGAAGACTATTGATTTCAAATGGGACTTATTGGAAAGAATTAAACACAACTCTGAAGATTGGGGTTCCGACGATGGTAAGGAGTCAGGTATGACACCTAAGTTCGATTGTGTTAAATCTTTTATGGATACCGATGTTTTTCGTGGATTTAGCGCTAAGTATGGACTTGACTCTGAGATAGTAGCTACTTTTTGTGAATCTTTTGCTACTCACGTTGATCTCCGTAAAGAGAAGTGGTTTAAATATAATCCTCCTGTTGAAGTGAAAGTAGTTGCACCTATTACAGTCGAAGAAAAGACTATTACCTATAGTAATCCTATTGTTCCTACTGCTTATATTGAAAAACCTCCTTTTCCTGTTAGGATAAAGGATCATGCTAAAGCTTCGACTGTTGTTCGTAAGAGTAATACTAGGACTTATACACCCCCTGAGCAAATTAATGTTGAACCTAGTATTGCTATGGTTGAAGATCTCTTGGATGAGGATTTAGATGGGCATGTTATTTATTTCTGTGGTGAGAATGCTAACACTAGTAGAAAAGGGGGCATTGGTCCAGGCCGGGTCAGCCCATTAGTCCCGGTTCAATCTAGAACCGGGACAATGGTGGCATTGGACCCGGTTCATGAGCCCCGGGGGCCGGCCGGGCCACGTGGGCCATTGGTCCCGGTTCGTCTGGACCTTTTGGTCCCGGTTGGTGGGACGAACCGGGACCAATGGGCCTCGCTCCTGGCCCACCACCATTGGTCCCGGTTGGTGGCTTGAACCGGGACCAAAGGCTTCCCTTTAGTCCCGGTTTATGCCACCAACCAGGACCAATGAGGTGCCTATATATACCCCCTCGCATAAGAGCAGAGCACACTGCTCTGTTTTTTCTGGCCGCCGAGGGGGAGAGGGCTTGGTGGTGCTCTAGCTCACCTCCTATGCACACAAGGTGTTCGATGGAATGCCTGAGCCACACTACTTAAGCTTTGTCCTCTCCAAGCTCGACCTCCAAGCTCCATTTTCCTCAATATTTGTCTAGGTTTTAATGTGCCCCGTCCCCGTCTTCACCGCCGTTGATCACCTGCGCCGATCTCATCGTCGGCACCACCGTGGTGAGCCTCTTGTTCTTATCTTCTTTCTGAAAGGAAAAATATTCTTACTTGTATGTTTAGATAGATACTTGTATTATTTTCTTACTTTTATTATTGCATCTTATATAGTGATGGTTTTGGTATCCGCCCCCGCCGGCCCTCGTCCTGTCTATGATTCGGATGTGGTATATATTATCTTTTCATAACTATTGGTTCATTTATTGTTTATGAAAATTATGACGACCAACGTGACATAGATTTTATTTATCTAGGACATTATTGAACCGGAAATTAGAACCGACCCTATTGTCGAGAGGTTAAATTTAGTTGAAGAAGAAAACAATTTCTTGAAGGAAAAAATAAGAAAAATTGAGGAGGAGAAGATGATATTGGAGTTGCATGTTGCGGATGTCGTCGATGATCACAAGATCAAGATGGATGCAATGCGCTTGAAGATTAGAAAGATTAGAAAACATGCCATTCATACCGAGGCTTGGTATCATTATGCCGTTGGATCAGTTATTACCTTGGTTGCGATTATGATCGGATTTGTTTTCGTATTGAAATGTTTTACATAGTTTCAATGTATGGTTTAATTAATTTAGATGCTCTGCAGAGCTTTATGTTGTTCTGTAATGATTTTCGCTTGAAGATGAGAACTATGTATGTACTTTGGTTTTAATGTGATGATGAACTTCTATTAATTTGGTCACTTAGTTATCTATTCATGATGTTCTGTAATGATTTTTGACACACTTAATTATATATAATGCACGCAGATGAACCGGCAATGGATGTACGGTGACAGACGCACCTCCGAGTACATTAAGGGCGTGCATGATTTTCTCGAAGTGGCTTAGGCAAACAAGCGGAATGGTTTTATGTGTTGTCCATGCCCTATATATGGGAATACGAAGTCTTACTCTGACCGAAAAATCCTTCACACCCACCTGCTTGACAAGGGTTTCATGCCACACTATAATGTTTGGACGAGGCACGGAGAAATAGGGGTTATGATGGAAGACGGCGAAGAAGAAGAGTACGATGACAACTATGTGCCCCCTGAATAAGGTGATGCTACTGAAAATCAAGTGAACCAGACGATGTGCATGATGATGCTGCAACGGGCGAAGCTGCTGAAGATCTAGAGGAACCAGACGATGTGCCTGATGATGATGATCTCCGCCGGGTCATTGTCGATGCAAGGACGCAATGCGAAAGTCAAAAGTAGGAGCTGAAGTTCGATCACATGTTAGAGGATCACAAAAAAGGGTTGTAGCCCAATTGCGAAGATGGCAACACAAATCTCAGTAACCGTATTGGAATTGCTACAGTGTAAGGCAGAGAATGCTGTGCCAGACAAAGAATTTGAGAAGCTACTGAAAATATTGAAGAAGAAGCTTTCGAAGGATAACGAATTGCCCGACAGTACATACGCAACAAAGAAGGTCGTATGCCCTCTAGGATTGGAGGTGCAGAAGATACATGCATGCCCTAATGACTGCATCCTCTACCGCAATGCGTACAAGGATCTAAACGCATGCCCCGTATATATGCGGTGCATTACGATATAAGATCAGACGAGATGACAATGGTGATGTTGACGGCGACCCCCCCCAGGAAGAGGGTTCCCGCGAAGGTGATGTGGTATGCTCCTATAATACCACGGTTGAAACGTCTGTTCAGAAACGGAGAGTATGGCAAGTTGATGCGATGGCACAGTGAGGATCGTAAGAAAGAGGGGAATTGAGAGCACCCACTGACGGGTCGCAGTGGAGAAAAATCGAGAGAAAGTACTGGGCTGAGTTTGCACGTGACCCAAGGAACGTATGATTTGTTTTCAGCGCGGATGGCATTAATCCTTTCGGGGAGCAGAGCAGCAATCACAACACCTGGCCCGTGACTCTATGTATGTATAACCTTCCTCCTTGTATGTGCATGAAGCGGAAGTTCATTATGATGCCAGTTCTCATCCAAGGCCCTAAGCAATCCGGCAACGACATTGATGTGTACCTAAGGCCATTAGGTTAAGAACTTTTACAGCTATGGTATGGAAACAGTGTACGTACGTGGGATGAGCACAAACAGGAGGAATTTAACCTAAAGGCGTTGCTATTCGTGACCATCAATCATTGGCCGCTCTCAGTAACCTTTCAGGACAGACAAACAAGGGATACCACGCATGCACACACTATTTACTTGACACCGAAAGTATATACCTGGGAAGCTGCAGGAAGAATGTGTACCTGGGCCATCATCGATTTCTTCCGACCAACCATCAATGTCGAAAGAAAGGCAAGCATTTCAAAGGTGAGGCAGATCACCGGAAGAAGCCCGCCATGCGTACCGGTGATCATGTACTTGCTATGGTCAATGATTTACCCGTAATCTTTGGAAAGGGTCCCGGCGCACTAGCTGTTCCGAATGATGCTGGGGGACACGCACCCATGTGGAAGAAGAAATCTATATTTTGGGACCTACCCTACTAGAAAGACCTTGAGGTCCGCTCTTCAATTGACGTGATGCACGTGACGAAGAACCTTTGCGTGAACCTGCTAGGCTTCTTGGGCGTGTATGGAAAGACAAGAGATACATCTGAGGCATGGGAGGACCTGCAACGTTTGCACGAAAAAGATGGCATGCCTCCAAAGCAGTATGAAGGTCCTGCCAGCTATGCTCTTACCAAAGAAGAGAAGAAAATCTTCTTTGAATGCCTGCTTAGTATGAAGGTCCCGACTGGCTTCTCATTGAATATAAAGGGAATAATAAATATACCGGAGAAAAAGTTCCAGAACCTAAAGTCTCATGACTGCCACGTGATTATGACGCAACTGCTTCCGGTTGCATTGAGGGGGCTTCTACCGGAAAACGTCCGATTAGCCATTGTGAAGCTATGTGCATTCCTCAATGCAATCTCTCAAAAGGTGATCGATCCAGAAATCATGCCAAGGCTAAGGAGTGATGTGGTGCAATGTCTTGTCAGTTTCGAGCTTGTGTTCCCACCATACTTCTTCAATATCACGACACACGTCCTAGTTCATCTAGTCGACGAGATTGTCATTATGGGCCCTATATTTCTACACATTATGGGCCCTGTATTTCTACACAATATGTACCCCTAAAGAAATATGTCTGTAACCGCGCTAGGCCAGAAGGAAGCATCTCCATGGGCCATCAAACAGAGGATGTCATCGGGTTTTGTGTTGACTTCATTCCTGGCCTTAAGAAGATAGGTCTCCCTAAATCGCGGTATGAGGGGAGACTGACTGGAAAAGGCAAGCTTGGAAGGGACTCAATAATATGCAGGGACGGATGTTCTTGGTCTCAAGCAAGCTACACAGTTCTACAGAACTCTACCTTGGTGACCCCGTATGGCGATGAACACAAGAATAGTCTGTGCTCCAAACACCCGGAGCAGTGCGACGACTGGATTACATGTGAACACATCAGGACTTTCAGCAGTTGGTTGGAAACACGTCTCAGAGGTGACGACACTGTTTGTGATGAGCTGTACTTGTTGTCCAGGGGACCATCTTCGACTGTTACGATTTGGAAAGGATACGAGATAAATGGGAATACATTTTACATGATTGACCAAGATAAAAAGAGCACCAACCAAAACAGCGGTGTCCGCTTTGATGCAACAAACGAGTATTATGGTTACATAGTGGACATATGGGAACTTGACTACGGATATGATTTTAAGGTTCCTTTGTTTAAATGCAAATGGGTCAATCTGTCAGGAGGCGGGGTACAGGTAGACCCACAGTACGGAATGACATCAGTGGATCTAAAAAATCTTGGGTACACTGACGAACCGTTCGTCCTGGCCAATGATGTGGCACAGGTTA
Organism: Triticum dicoccoides; assembly: GCF_002162155.2. NCBI lineage: Eukaryota > Viridiplantae > Streptophyta > Magnoliopsida > Poales > Poaceae > Triticum > Triticum dicoccoides. Next base: position 656,343,635 of record NC_041381.1, read on the forward strand.
TCTATGTGAAGGACATGTCTACCAGACCAAGAAAAAGAAAATATAAGGAAGCGAATACATCATACGATGAGCCAAAGCGCCACATAGTTCTTTCAGGAAAAAGGGACATCGTCGGAGTGGAGGGCAAGACAGACATGTCTGAAGATTATGAAAAGTTTCATGAAATTCCTCCCTTCAAAGTCAAGGCTGACCCCAGCATCCTGATAAACGATGAAGATTATCCATGGTTACGGCGCAATAAGCAAATAACACAAGCGAAGAAAAAATGAAGACTTTCTCTCGCAACTATTATGATGATACCATGCCAACTTTATAACAGACGAGTATGATACCATTGTCCGTTTTGTACATGCACATGCTATGTGCGTGAAATTATGATACCATGCCAACTTTCAACTTTTTCAGAGTTCATTTGAAATGCTTTAATATCTTACGGTTCGGCCCTCGTAATACCATTAATCCCCGTTCGCTCCTTGTCAACTATGTTCTCACCAAGAACACTCTCAAGAGGGCAGCCACGTGGGCCATTGGTCCCGGTTCGTCTGGACCTTTTTCTCTATTCAAATTTGAAAACTAATGGCACTAACAGAAAGTTTATAATTTTTCTAAAACTAATGGCACTAACAGAAAGTTTATAATTTTGCTGACCTAAAAGCAAAAAGAATTAAAAAATAAAGCAAAAAACAAAAGAAAATAAATAATGCAGAAAAAAACAAAAAAACTGGAAAAAAATAAAAATAGCAACAATAAGTATTTTGTTGTAAGTAGAAACAAAATAAAATAAATAAAGCAAAAAGAAAATAAAAAAAGTGTTTTCAAATTTGAAAACTAATGGCACTAACTGAAAGTTTATAATTTTTCTAAAACTAA
>NC_041381.1:656344725-656345793 GCF_002162155.2 Triticum dicoccoides
AAAAAGAATTAAAAATTAAAGCAAAAAACAAAAGAAAATAAATAATCCAGAAAGCAAAACAAAAAAAACTGGAAATAAAAAATAAAAATAGCAACAATAAGTATTTTGTTGTAAGTAGAAACAAAATAAAATAATTAAAGAAAGAAACAAAACAAAAAAACAAAAAAAGTGTTTTCAAATTTGAGAACTAATGGCACTAACAGAAAGTTTATAATCTTTCTAAAACTAAAAGCAAAAAGAATTAAAAAATAAAGCAAAAAAGCAAAAAGAAAATAAATAATGCAGAAAAGAAAACAAAAAAACTGGGAAAAAAATTAAAAATAGCAACAATAAGTAAAGCAAAAAAAGTGCCTCCTACTGGGCCCCCACGGCCTGAATACGACAACAAACCCACCATGGGCCAGGATTCAGGCCCGCAGGAGGCCCAGTAGGCCCATCCGGCAAAGCAGTAGTAAGTAGGCCCGTAAGCCTGCAGTGGAGAGGAGCTCGATAGGGGTGCGACAGTGGGGCTTATAAACCACTGCGCGCCCCTCTCAGCTAGCGAGGTGGGACTAAACTTTCGTGCCGCACCGTGCCAGCACACGATCATTGGTCCCGGTTGGCGGCCATGAACCGGGACCAATGCCCACCGTTTAGTCCTGGTTGGTGGCACCAAGCCGGACCAAAGGCCGCCGCTTCCCGCCCTTTGGGTTGCTGAAAAGAGGCCTTTGGTCCCGGTTGGTGGCACGAACCGGGACTAAAGGGTGTATTAGTCCCGGTTGGTGCCACGAACCGGGACCAATGCTCTTGATATATATACAGCACTTAGCAGTTTTTCACAAAATCCCCCACTTCTCCCATGCTCCTCCTTGTCGCTGTCGCCGCCCGACGCCCCTGCTCCATCTTGCCGTCGCCGCCGCCACCGACTCCGCCAGGCTGCTCGCCTTCACCGCCACCGACGCCGTCAGGCTGCTCGCCTTCGCCGTCGCCGCCGCCCCCTGTGAGCACATGCTCCCGCGCCCCTCCCGTCCCGCGCCCCTGCGCGGCCTCCGCGCCGCCGCCCCTGCCTTGCGTGGCCGCGGCGCGCCG
>NC_041381.1:656346066-656420577 GCF_002162155.2 Triticum dicoccoides
TCTGCGTGGCCGCCGCGCCGCCGCCCCTGCCCTGCATTTTTGTGTGTATATGTGTATATATGCATTTTTTGTGTGTATATATGTGTATTTTTTGTGTGTATATCTGTGTATACATATATGTGTTTGTATGTGTATATATGTGCAATTTTTTGTGTGTATATATGTGTATACATATATGTGTTTGTATGTGTATATATGTGTATTTTTTTGTGTATATATGTGTATACATATATGTGTTTGTATGTGTATATATGTGCATTTTTTTCATATATAGAATGTATATATGTATGTGGTAGCTATATGATGAATGGATGTGGCTATCTATGTATGAATATAATGTTCATAGCATTTTTTTTTGTTTATATATGTTTTTTAATATATGTATTAATTTTTTATTTAGGTTGTTAGTAGATATCAATTTTAGGTTAGTGTAGAGGAAAAAGTAAAATAAGGAAAAGGAAGAAAAGAAGAAGAAGGAAGATGGAAGAAGAAGAAAAAGAAGAGGAGATCTATTTTTTCTTCTTCTCCTCAATTCCTTTCTTCTCCTCTTTTTTTCTTCTTCTTTTTTTTTCTTCTTTTTTTTCTTCGATCTTCTTCTCTGTCGTCGTTATACCCCCCCTCGGCCCTCTCGCTCGACCAAAACTCTCGAGGACACCCAAACCCTAGAGAAAAAACGATGTTGGTCTCCTACCCCCTCCCGCTGCGTCCCTACCTGACAAACTCTCTTGAGGCCACCCAAATTTACCAAGTTAAAAGAGCGTTGTCGTTGAGGCCACCCCAAACCCTTGAAGCGTTGTGTCGAGGCCACCCCAAACCCTTGAAGCGTTGTCTAGGCCACCCCAAACCCTAGAGAAGCAGCATCGAGGCCACTAACATGATTCCTTATTGTGATTAGCTAGCTAGTTCTACGTTTTCCACTAATATATATCCATTTGTACCATGTTTGAATAATAATCGACATGTTGTAAATATTTGCAGAAACTATGGAGCACTACCGAGACGAAGCAACAGAAGCGATGTTGGGGGAGATAATTGCAGAAGGAATTGATGTCATTGCATCATTTTTCAATGACGTTGTTGGTCAGGAAGGACTGGGTGAAGAAGAGGGCTATGTTCATGATGGCTCCGGCCCATTAATGCCGGTACAAGAAGAGGGCTATGTTCATGATGGCTCCGGTGATGACCCAATGGAGGTACAAGAAGGAGACCGTGCTGACTGCTCCGGTGACCGAACCGAGTCCGACCAGGTATATATATATTAGTTAAGCCCGTGCTGACTAGTTAATTGATGCATTCATTGTTTTGGTATATGTACACATATTAATTAACTTTCTTCCTTTTTCTAGCCCTCCGGATCGAGCACAACTTTGGTAAGGAGATGAGGCCCGAAGAAAAAGTTGAGCTCGAATGAGAGGTTTGAGATCACAGCAATCGCGCGCGACGGCGAACCGATTGAACCCATCCGGACAAAGAACGCATTTATTGTTCAGTGCGGGGTTCTTATTAGGGACAAGATCCCGATCAGCATCCACCAATGGTATAAGCCTAAGGAGGAAGACCCTCAGGTGTCCTATGTCAATGATATGCAGAAAGATGATCTTTGGACTGAGCTGAAGGCAAATTTCACCCTACCGCCAGAGGAGGATCCAGAGAAGCCAGTTAAAGAGCAATTAATCAAGTCTTGTGCTCTTAAGAAGATGGCAGACCTATTCAGGAGGTGGATGAAAGAGCTGAAAAAGTTTGTCGACAAAGAAGAGACACCAGAATTCATCGGCAAATATGAGAAGATCAGAGATCACTGGCCCGCATTTGTGGCCTACACGACATTGGAAAAGAGTAAGAAGATATCGGCGACAAACAAGCTAAATGCTGCGAAGAAGAAGTTTCACCATCGCACGGGGTCAGGTGGCTACCTGCAAGCCCGGCCTAAGTGGTCCAAGGCTAAGAATGATCTGCTTGATAAAGGGATCGAACTGGAGACAATGAGATGGCCAGACCGTTGCCGGACTTGGTTCTTCGGGGTTGGCGGAACCTTGGACCCTGTATCTGTCAGGACCCCGACTCGATGTCACATCGATCTAGCTGGTAACACCTCATATCACTTTGCGGCCTCACGCACGGTATCCCCACGGGTGTCGTCTTACCTTTTCCCGGGACCGTTTGCGCCTTTTGGCTCACGTATATGATAGTGTCGCTAGCATCCATATGATAAAGAGCCCGGGCTGACATGACTAGTCGTAAACCCAAAGTGGCACAGACTTACAGGGACAGGCATCCATGACCCAGCTTCGAACGTGTCGGTCATCAGCAAGTGGGTCCGGGCTGTAGCACTGGGCTAGCAGGACTCCGGTAAACCGGGCTGTAGCGGGCTAACAGGACTCCGGTACTCAAAGCGTGACATTTCCCCGAAGGGACAGACACAGGAACGAAGAAGGACACATGTCGGCCAGCCTAAGTGTTCCAGAGCAGTAGCAAGCTACCATGGCTCAGCGGTAACACTAGGAGACATTTCCCGGTAAGAGAGGCTACCAAAGATAAACAACTAGATAGTCAGATCCCACACATACCAAGCATTTCAATCATACACACAATATGCTCGATATGTGCAAATACAACGAAGCATCACAACATGACTCTATGACACAAGTACTATAATTAAGGCTCAGTGAGCCATACATAACATACACAAAGGTACGGGTCTCACGACCCCACATACAAGTCATACAGTCATACAAACCAGCAGCGGAAGTAACTTGTCTGAGTACAGACAACTAATAAAATAAAAGAGGCTTGGAAAGCCTAGCTATACTACGTGGTCCATCACAAGCTCAGGGTCACCACCTGGGTCTTTAGCCTACTCGTTGATGTCAACGTCTACATAGAACCCATCAGAAGGGGTTGCAGCGTCTTCTGTAAAAATGTAGATTATAGCAACATGAGTACAAAGGTACTCAGCAAGACTTACATCAGATCCTACATACATGCATAGTATCAAGAAGGGTTGGTGGAGTTATTGCAGCAAGCCAGCTTTGACTCTTGGCTAGACTATCCTACGATACTCCAACTTGAAATGGTTTTGCGCACACGAGTCCACTACTCACCAATTCAATACACTACCGAGGATCCACCTCCGTCTTCCTACGGAAGAGCCATCCTCGGCACTCACACTTATCTTGAGGCTTTTACCAGTTTCCATTTACTTGTCTATGAACTGTATAGGAAACCAAGCAGTCCTTTACCGCGGACGCGGCTATTCGAATAGATCATGTTAACCCTGCAGGGGTGTACTTCTTCATACACGCTCTCACCACTTACCGTCGTTTACACGACATGTACTCGGCAACCTTCAAGCGGAAGCCCAACGTGGGTGTCGGCCACGACCTACCTAATCACCTAAGCCTCCAGTCCAGGTTTATCGCCTATTCAGGTTCCATCCGCAGGGAGTCCGGCCGAGGTTTCCCATACGGCCCCGAACGATGTGAACAGGGTTCCCGAGATACCTAACGGGTATTCGGTACACCGTGCCACGTACCTACCGCATCACAGCCCACCCCTACGGTCAGCGCTGTCCACGGCCTCCAGTAGGCTACAAACACCAGAAACTACTTGCAACTCCTGGACGGAGAACTAGGGTGAATAAGAAGCCGAGAGGGTCCATTGGTTTCGGGCCCAATGCATGGTAGTAGCTGATTCTTAAATCACATATACAGATCTCAGTGCTTAAGGTCGGCTTCAATGAAACAACCCACCATGTACTCCTACATGGCCTCTCATCGATACCTTTACCAAATCGTGTTCACCACACCACTCTCATTACCGACATAAACATTTCACTCTAGCCCATCACCCAGATGAACCAGACCTGACACGACTCTAAGCATAGCAGGCATAGCAAGGTAGGAACAACACATACATATGGCTCAATCAACTCCTACACATGCTAGTGGGTTTCATCTAGTTACTGTGGCAATGACAGGTCATGCAGAGGAAATGGGTTCAACTATCGTAGCACACAGCAGTTTGAAACGCGTTGTCTTAATGCAGTAAAGGAGAGCAGGAGCGAGAACATGGGATTGTATCGATATGATCAAATGGTTGGTTGCTTACCTGATGGTTCGATGCACTGATATGGTTCTTCGTTAGGGTAATCACGGTACTCCTCGGGGACAGAACCTGTCGCAAAGGACATCGATACACAAGCATCACCAAACAATGTGCAACAATATGATGCATGCATGAAACATGGCAATATGAGTGTGTTGGGCTAATGCAACTAGAACCAGAAGGGTTTGAACAAATTTGAATCAAAGATTCAAATTTCAAATTCAAACATGGCCTTTTAAAAGTGCTTTTCCTTGTTCTGCTTAAAACATCAATTTAACTTGTTTGATCATGCATGAAAATAGTACAGATGGGTAGATTGGATTTTTCTGATCATTTTTCATATATAATTTGTCCAATTTGGAGTTACAGAATAAAAGTTATGAATTTTTGAAGTTTAAATAATATTCTGGAATTTCCTGATTTAAATTAAATCCAGAAATATAATTATTGCGCCAGTATGACGTCAGCATGATGTCAGTGGTCAACTGCGGCTGGCTGAGGTCAAACCTGACGTGTGGGGCCCACACGTCAGTGACAGGGGGGGTTAAACAGGATTAAATTAATCCTAATTAGGGATTAGTGGCGTTGGGGCCCACTGTCAGTGTCAGGGGGGGTTGACTAACAGTAGTTTAGCGCTAATCTAACCACCTGGCCGACAGGGCCCACGCGTCAGTGACCCTGGGAGGTCAAACCCCAGGTCGGACAAGTCAAACCCCACCGGCGACTTGACGCCGGCGAGGTCCGAGACGGCGGCGAAAGTGCTTTTTGCCATTCCGGCAACCAAATGGACGGCGGAAGGCATCTACGTGTTGCTGAGGTTGAGCCGCGTCTATTGGTGGTGGTGGTTGGGCTCGGGGTGGCCGGAGTTGACGGCGGCGAGCTCGGCTGCGGCTGCCGGAGTTCGGGTGCGGTCGGAATCGACGTTGCAGGGCGTTAGAAGAGGTGTTGGTGCGTGCTACGTGCTCCTGGTGAGGTGTGGAGCATGATGGTGTGCTCGGTTGGGCGCTACGGCGACCGTGGCCACGACGGCGACATCGCCGGCGGCGTGGAGCTCTCGGCCACGGTGGGGCTAGGGCCTAGAGGTCGAAAGGGACCAGGGGAGAAGGGGGAAACGATCCGGGGGCTCACCGCGGTTGCAGTGGGCGTCGAAGCGGGCTCGGGGACGTGCCGGAGACGACGAATTCGACGGCGACGATGATCGGAGCCCGAAGAGGGGAACGGCGACGTGGCGGCGATGCAGGGCTTCCGGGGAGCTGTGGAGCGGTGGGGAGGAAGAGGGGGTCGTGGCGGAGCTTCTGAGCTAGTCGGGGGAGCGAGGGGTGGCCGGAGACGGCTGCTGTGGCGAACGGCGGCGAGTGTGGTGTTCGGCCGTGTGAGAGAGAGAGCGAGGGAGAGGAGAGGAGGGCCGGGGGAGAGTGAGAGAGAGCAGGGGGAGAGGCGTGGCGTCGTCCAGGGCATCGAGCGAGGAGGGGAGGGCAGGCAAGCAGGCGAGCAGGTGGCGTGGCGCGGTGGCGCGCGCGCGCGCCGGCCACACTCCCCTCCCTCTGTCGGGACGAAGACGACAGAGGAGGGAGGTGGGCTGGGCCGGCTGCCGGCTGGGCCAGCCAGCTGGCTGGGCCGCACAGTGGAGGAGCCCAGGTAAGCTCCCCCTGTTATATATTTTTCTGTTTTTTTAATTTCTGACATTTGTTTTGATTTAAATAATATATTAAATCATTTATTTAACTTATGCCAATTTTTGCAGGAGCTATTTATATTATTCCAGAGCTCTTTTATAATTGGCATAATATTTGGGCATATATTAATATATATAATTAATATATTTCCAATGCAAATATTTATGCATTAATTCCAAATGCCCAAAATAAATGTCCATGAGCCACTAAAAATATTGGTTTGACTTTTATCTCTGTCCAATATTTTCAGAGAGCAACATGAGCATTTTCTTGGATCCTTTTGGAGAAATTTTTATTTGGGTCACTTTCAAAATGGTTCTGAGGGTTTCACAGATCCCCATTTCAAGTTTCTGATGAAAGAGTAAACATGATGCAACACTCTAATGCATGACTAGCTAGGGTGTGACAACTCACCCCCACTCAAAAGAATCTCGTCCCGAGATTTGGGTTCCTCCGGGAAGAAGGCGGGATACTCGAGTCGAAGACGATCCTCCCTTTCCCAGGTTGCTTCATCCTCAGAATGGTGCGACCATTGAACTTTGAGAAATTTGATATTATGACGCCGGGTGGTACGTTCGGCTTGATCGAGGATACGAATGGGGTACTCTCGATATGTAAGATCATCTTGAAGATCAAGCGTTTCGTGGTCCACTTCACGGATAGGATCCGAGAAGCAACGCCTGAGTTGAGAAACGTGGAAGACATCGTGAACTCTGGAGAGGTGCGGAGGTAGTTCCAACTGGTAGGCAACTTCTCCTCGTTTGGCAAGGATGCGAAAAGGTCCAATGTAACGAGGAGCCAATTTGCCTTTGATACCGAAACGATGGGTTCCCTTCAGAGGGGTGACCCGAAGATAAGCCTTCTCGTCAACCTCGAAAGTCATAGCCTTATGTTTTCGGTCATATTGACTCTTTTGACGAGATTGGGCTGTTTTCAACTTTTCACGAACGATACGAACTTGCTCTTCTGCTTCCTGAATCATATCCGGGCCAAAGAATTGTCTTTCCCCGGTCTCTGACCAGTTAAGGGGTGTTCGACACCGTCGTTCATAGAGAACTTCAAAAGGGGCTTTACCCAAGCTAGATTGATAGCTGTTGTTGTAAGCGAATTCGGCAAATGGAAGGCACTTCTCCCAGTCCATTCCGAACGAGATAACGGAGGCTCGAAGCATGTCTTCTAGAATTTGGTTGACGCGTTCCACTTGACCGCTCGACTGAGGGTGGAAAGCGGTGCTAAAGGAGAGACGGGTTCCCATAGCATTTTGGAAACTTTCCCAAAATCGAGAGGTGAAAAGACTTCCTCGATCCGAGTTAATTTCCAAAGGAACACCATGGAGGGACACTATTCGGGAGATGTATAAGTCTGCCAGTTGACTAGCGGTTATACTCTCTCGAACAGGTAGGAAATGGGCTACTTTGGAAAGACGATCGACCACGACGAAAATAGCATTATTCCCTCTCTTGGTCCTGGGAAAACCGGTAATGAAATCCATACCAATTTTATCCCATTTCCATTCAGGAATAGCTAAGGGTTGAAGGGTGCCAGCAGGCCGTTGATGCTCTGCTTTTACACGACGACAGACGTCGCAATTTGCAATATACTGAGCAATTTCTCTCTTCATCCTAGTCCACCAGAACCTCTGGCGTAGGTCCTGATACATTTTAGTACTACCGGGATGAATGGTGAGAGGAGATTCATGAGCTTCCTTAAGGATCAATCGCCTCAGGTTTCGCACTTTGGGAACCACTAGTTGATTCCCGAAGTATACGACCCCTTGATCATTAATGGAGAAGCAATTCGCAATTCCTTTCTGGATGTTTCTCTTGATGCGGGAGATTCCCGGATCTACCTTCTGTGCTTTGATAATTTGATCCGTAAGGGTAGGTTTTGCCACCAAGGTGGAGATAAAACCTTGAGGAACAATGTGAAGGTTAAGCTTCCGAAATTCCTCATGGAGAAGCGGTTGACTTTGTTGTAACATCAGATTGTTGCAATAAGATTTACGACTTAGCGCATCAGCCATGACGTTGGCTTTCCCTGGGGTGTAGGTTATTCCTAAGTCGAAGTCGGTGATCAATTCAACCCAACGTCTCTGCCTGAGATTCAAATCCAGTTGGGTGAAAATATACTTCAGACTTTGGTGATCAGTGAATATTTCGCAACGATTACCGAGGAGGTAATGTCGCCAGGTCTTAAGTGCATAGACTACGGCTGCAAGCTCTAGATCATGAGTAGGATAATTCTCCTCATGTGGGTGCAATTGCCGTGAAGCGTAGGCAATTACGTGTCGATCTTGCATGAGAATGCAACCTAGTCCTTGTCGCGAGGCGTCGCAGTAGATAACAAAGTCCTTGGAGAAGTCTGGCGGTACCAGTACGGGAGCAGAAGTCAGGCGTCTTTTCAGTTCCTGAAAGCTGTGCTCACATTGTGGAGTCCATTCGAACTTCTTATCTTTCTTGAGGAGTTCGGTTAGAGGTTTAGCAACTTTGGAGAAGTTTTCGACAAAGCGACGGCAATAGCTCGCTAAGCCTAGAAAACTCCGAACTTGCTTGACCGATTCAGGTGGAGTCCAGTTAAGGACGGCTTGAACTCGCTCAGGGTTAACAGCAATACCTTTACCAGATATTACATGACCCAGATAGGTCACTTCTGATAACCAGAATTCACATTTAGAAAATTTGGCATAAAGGCGATGCTCTCGAAGTTTCTGCAACACTAGCCTTAGACGTTCGGCATGTTCTTCCTCGTTCTTGGAGTAGATGAGTATATCATCGAGGTAAACCACGACGAATTTATCCAAATACTCCATGAAGATTGAGTTCATTAACCGAGAAAAGGTGGCTGGAGCGTTGGTTAAACCGAAGGACATGACGGTGTACTCGTATTGGCCGTAACGAGTAACAAAGGCCGTTTTAGGAATGTCCCCGTTTCTGATTTTGATTTGATGGTAGCCCAACCTCAAATCCATCTTGGAGAAGACTGAGGATCCAGCGAGCTGATCGTACAGGTCGTTGATCCTGGGAAGCGGATATTTGTTCTTGATTGTGACCAAATTGACAGGTCGGTAATCTACAACCATCCGGTCCGTACCATCCTTCTTCTTGACGAATAGGACGGGGCAAGCCCACGGAGATGAACTAGGGCGGATGAAACCCTTTTTCAAGGATTCATCGAGTTGTTTCTTAAGCTCGGCTAGTTCTAGGGGTGCCATCTTATAAGGTCTTCTAGCAATCGGAACGGTTCCTGGAATGAGGTCTATTACGAACTCAACATCCCTGTCAGGTGGAACACCTGGCAATTCCTCTGGAAAGACATCCGGGAAGTCACGGACTACCGGAACGTCCTCAAGGTCTGGCAAAGGGCTGGCGTTAAGAGAATATAATTGTCGCTTGGCTATTCGGGTCAAGACATTGACTATCTTCCCCGAAGGATGGGTGAGTTGAACAGTCCTAGAGAAGCAATCAATTTGGGCATGATGAGCTGACATCCAGTCCATACCCAGAATGATATTAATATCTGAAGATTTAAGGGCTATCAAAGATGCGAGGAAAACAAGTCTGTCGACTTGGATTTCGTTTCCATGGCTTACTCTAGAAGTTTGCCATTTGGATCCCGGAGTTTGGATTACCATAGAGGTTGGTATATCACCGAATGCGATGTTATGCAAGCGAGCATAATTTTCAGATATAAAAGAATGAGAGGCTCCTGTATCGAAAAGAACAGATGTCGGGTGGCAATTAACAAGAAGCGTACCGAGAACGACGTTGGGATCCTCTTGAGCTTCTTCGGCAGAGATACAGTTGACATGGCCACGTGAAGCGGTGACCGGTTTAGCATGAAACACTTTCCCTGTCGGCTTGCCACGGCCAACAGCTTTAGCAGATTGATTGGGGTTGGTCTGGGGGCATTCACGCATATAGTGACCAGATTCCCCACACTTGAAACAAGTCACGGAACTGGTACGTGGAGGAGCATTATTGGTTGGACCTCCATAGGGCTTGGCCGGTGCAGACTGTTGAACGGGGCGAGGCGCCTGGAAAGATGGCCTCGGTGTGAACCTGGGTGGCAGGGCGGTGTTGGGTACCCACACGCGGCGCTTCTGAGGACCAGCACCGGATGAGGAACCCATATCACGTCCATGCTTGCGTGTTGCGTCATAGTCAGTCTGACCAGTTTCAGCACTGATGGCTTTGTTGACAAGTTTCGAAAAAGATGTGCACTCATGCAGACGGAGGTCGCGGCGAAGCTCAGGACTAAGGCCCTTACGGAACCTTGCTTGCTTCTTGGCGTCAGTATACACTTCCTCAGTTGCATATCGTGCGAGATTACCAAACTCCCTGCTATAGGCATCCACAGAAAGTCGGCCTTGGGTGAAACTGCAAAATTCTTCACGTTTACGGTCCATGAGACCCTCCGGAATGTGATTTTCACGGAAAGCCTCGCTGAACTCAGCCCAAGTTGTGACATGGCCCGCTGGGCGCATAGCTCCATAATTCTCCCACCATAGACTGGCGGGGCCTTCAAGATGATATGCAGCAAAGGTGACCTTGTCAACCTCAGCTACTAGCGCGGAACGCAGCTTGTGAGAGATACTGCGAAGCCAATCATCAGCGTCGAGAGGCTCGACGGAGTGGTGGAACGTGGGTGGATGCAATTTGATAAAATCACTGAGTGACACCGCGTTAGCCCTCTGATGGTGTGTTGTATTCTGTTCAATACGCTCCAACAAACGGTTTGTCTCCCGCTTGTTTCTCTCAGCTTCCATCATAACCTCGGCTAGTGAAGGAGGATGAGGCAGATTTTCATTCCTGGCTTCACTGCCTTCGGCCTGCTCTTGAGAAGCAGGGTTAGCGCGCGTGTTGACCATCCTAGGTAAACAAGACAATGATTTAGTCAGGATGATAAAATTCCGACATAGGATAAAAATGCAAGGAATGACTCGAAATGCAAGATGATCATCCGTATGACATGGTAGATACAGAAACTGCTTCTTTATTCCATCGTCATACACACCATACAGGGTTTAGTACAAGACCAAACAAGTACTATTACAGTGAAAAGAGGATTACATCTCATCGGAGACATTCCAAGCTCCTATACATTATTTTTCTACATCTCCGGAAAGAGTACAACTAGGTCATATCCCACGAGTCACGCAGGACGATAGACGACACAGCTAGTGCAAACTAGTGATACTACCACTAACTCAGACCGATCCGTAGTAGTCCTCGTAAAAGTCACCTCCATAGCCTGGAAGTTCAACATGATCATCCGGAAACAGACGGTCTCGCGGAGCTTGTGGACCATAGGGGCTAGGATGAGGTCGTGGACCGACAAACGGTGGCCTGCGGGGACCGCGAGGTGGGGTGATGCCTCCTACATCACGCCAAACCATCACGTCTGGCAGAGCAGATCTCACAGGATAGAGATCGCGCATATCTGAACATCCAGCTTGCACCGCCGGTGCGAACCGAGTCAAAGTAGCCCAGTGATCAGCACGGGTATTGAAGAGCTCTAACCTTAAGGCCCGATTTTCACGATCCTTATCCTCGAGCATCTCAGCAGTGGTGCGAGTCCGTGAATCCTCCTAAGTGGGGTCAGCATAAATAGCCTGGAGATACCCTTGTGCTCCCGGAAGTGATCCTGGCATATACCGGAAGTCAGAGTCCCGAAATAAACCAGATCTGACTCGCATAATGGTCATCATAGAGTAGGCGGCATCCTGCACAGCCATCTCAATAGTAACCCCGAGTCCATAGGAGCAGTGAAGAGACTCGGTGGATCCAGGATAAGATGGAAATATCCTGACAGTGCAGAGATACTGGCTTTGATTAAAATCTCGGAATTGCTCTTCGACCGTGTACTCGGGATACCAGCGATATCCAGCCTCAGTCATTACCCTGACCAACTTAGCAGTATGGCCGGGTACATCTAGGCATCGAGTCAGGCGAACCACTTGATTGAGGTCGCGAGTGGCCATCTGAAAGCACAATCATAATGCAAAGGCATTAGAATTTCTAGCAAAATTTCGGCAGCATAACAGCTGTAAATGCTCAAAAAGGATTTTGAGACATTTGACAAAGGATTTCGTACACACTCAACATCATCATATCAAAGTTCTGAAACCATTCTGGCAACATAATGTGGTAGTAGATCTGAACTAGGCTTGTAACCACCAAACTTATAAGGTACTACTGATTAGTAACTCGTGATCCTGATAGAGAGAACAGATCCTAATTCCTTAACCCCCGGTAGAAGAATGGACTGACTCAGATCAGAAGTCATAAGGTACAAGGAGTAAAAAGAGCCTTACGTTCCATCCCACAAACAATTCCCCTACATATAACTAAAGAATTTCTAGACTCAACATCGACCAATTTGGCTTGGAGAACCTACAGGCAGTCCGGCTCTGATGCCAACGCTGTCAGGACCCCGACTCGATGTCACATCGATCTAGCTGGTAACACCTCATATCACTTTGCGGCCTCACGCACGGTATCCCCACGGGTGTCGTCTTACCTTTTCCCGGGACCGTTTGCGCCTTTTGGCTCACGTATATGATAGTGTCGCTAGCATCCATATGCTAAAGAGCCCGGGCTGACATGACTAGTCGTAAACCCAAAGTGGCACAGACTTACAGGGACAGGCATCCATGACCCAGCTTCGAACGTGTCGGTCATCAGCAAGTGGGTCCGGGCTGTAGCACTGGGCTAGCAGGACTCCGGTAAACCGGGCTGTAGCGGGCTAACAGGACTCCGGTACTCAAAGCGTGACATTTCCCCGAAGGGACAGACACAGGAACGAAGAAGGACACATGCCGGCCAGCCTAAGTGTTCCAGAGCAGTAGCAAGCTACCATGGCTCAGCGGTAACACTAGGAGACATTTCCCGGTAAGAGAGGCTACTAAAGATAAACAACTAGATAGTCAGATCCCACACATACCAAGCATTTCAATCATACACACATTATGCTCGATATGTGCAAATACAACGAAGCATCACAACATGACTCTATGACACAAGTACTTTATTTAAGGCTCAGTGAGCCATACATAACATACACACAAAGGTACGGGTCTCACGACCCAACATACAAGTCATACAATCATACAAGCCAGCAGCGGAAGTAACTTGTCTGAGTACAGACAACTAGTAAAATAAAAGAGGCTTGGAAAGCCTCTGGCTATACTATGTGGTCCTTCACAAGCTCAGGGTCACCACCTGGGTCTTTAGCCTACTCGTTGATGTCAACGTCTACATAGAACCCATCAGAAGGGGTTGCAGCGTCTTCTGTAAAAATGTAGATTATAGCAACATGAGTACAAAGGTACTCAGCAAGACTTACATCAGATCCTACATACATGCATAGTATCAAGAAGGGTTGGTGGAGTTATTGCAGCAAGCCAGCTTTGACTCTTGGCTAGACTATCCTACGATACTCCAACTTGAAATGGTTTTGCGCACACGAGTCCACTACTCACCACTTCAATACACTACCGAGGATCCACCTCCGTCTTCCTACGGAAGAGCCATCCTCGGCACTCACACTTATCTTGAGGCTTTTAGTAGTTTCCATTTACTTGTCTATGAACTGTATAGGCAACCAAGTAGTCCTTTACCGCGGACGTGGCTATTCGAATAGATCATGTTAACCCTGCAGGGGTGTACTCCTTCATACACGCTCTCACCACTTACCGTCGTTTACACGACATGTACTCGGCAACCTTCAAGCGGAAGCCCAACGTGGGTGTCGGCCACGACCTACCTAATCACCTAAGCCTCCAGTCCAGGTTTATCGCCTATCCAGGTTCCATCCGCAGGGAGTCCGGCCGAGGTTTCCCATACGGCCCCGAACGATGTGAACAGGGTTCCCGAGATACCTAACGGGTATTCGGTACACCGTGCCACATACCTACCGCATCACAGCCCACCCCTACGGTCAGCGCTGTCCACGGCCTCCAGTAGGCTACAAACACCAGAAACTACTTGCAACTCCTGGACGGAGAACTAGGGTGAATAAGAAGCCGAGAGGGTCCATTGGTTTCGGGCCCAATGCATGGTAGTAGCTGATTCTTAAATCACACATACAGATCTCAGTGCTTAAGGTCGGCTTCAATGAAACAACCCACCATGTACTCCTACATGGCCTCTCATCGATACCTTTACCAAATCGTGTTCACCACACCACTCTCATTACCGACATAAACATTTCACTCTAGCCCATCACCCAGATGAACCAGACCTGACACGACTCTAAGCATAGCAGGCATAGCAAGGTAGGAACAACACATACATATGGCTCAATCAACTCCTACACATGCTAGTTGGTTTCATCTAGTTACTGTGGCAATGACAGGTCATGCAGAGGAAATGGGTTTCAACTACCGTAGCACACAGCAGTTTGAAACGCGTTGTCTTAATGCAGTAAAGGAGAGCAGGAGCGAGAACATGGGATTGTATCGATATGATCAAATGGTTGGTTGCTTGCCTGATGGTTCGATGCACTGATATGGTTCTTCGTTAGGGTAATCACGGTACTCCTCGGGGACAGAACCTGTCGCAAAGGACATCGATACACAAGCATCACCAAACAATGTGCAACAATATGATGCATGCATGAAACATGGCAATATGAGTGTGTTGGGCTAAGGCAACTAAAGCCAGAAGGGTTTGAACAAATTTGAATCAAAGATTCAAATTTCAAACTCAAACATGGCCTTTTAAAGTGCTTTTCCTTGTTCTGCTTAAAACATCAATTTAACTTGTTTGATCATGCATGAAAATAGTACAGATGGGTAGATTGGATTTTTCTGATCATTTTTCATATATAATTTGTCCAATTTGGAGTTACAGAATAAAAGTTATGAATTTTTGAAGTTTAAATAATATTCTGGAATTTCCTGATTTAAATTAAATCCAGAAATATAATTATTGCGCCAGCATGACGTCAGCATGACGTCAGTGGTCAACTGCGGCTGGCTGAGGTCAAACCTGACGTGTGGGGCCCACACGTCAGTGACAGGGGGGGTTAAACAGGATTAAATTAATCCTAATTAGGGATTAGTGGCGCTGGGGCCCACTGTCAGTGTCAGGGGGGGTTGACTAACAGTAGTTTAGCGCTAATCTACCCACCTGGCCGACAGGGCCCACGCGTCAGTGACCCTGGGAGGTCAAACCCCAGGTCGGACAAGTCAAACCCCACCGGCGACTTGACGCCGGCGAGGTCCGAGACGGGGGCGAAAGTGCTTTTTGCCATTCCGGCAACCAAATGGACGGCGGAAGGCATCTACGTGTTGCTGAGGTTGAGCCGCGACTATTGGTGGTGGTGGTTGGGCTCGGGGTGGCCGGAGTTGACGGCGGCGAGCTCGGCTGCGGCGGCCGGAGTTCGGGTGCGGTCGGAATCGGCGTTGCAGGGCGTTAGAAGAGGTGTTGGTGCGTGCTACGTGCTCCTGGTGAGGTGTGGAGCACGATGGTGTGCTCGGTTGGGCGCTACGGCGACCGTGGCCACGACGGCGACATCACCGGCGGCGTGGAGCTCTCGGCCAAGGTGGGGCTAGGGCCTAGAGGTCGAAAGAGACCAGGGGAGAAGGGGGAAACGATCCGGGGGCTCACCGCGGTTGCAGTGGGCGTCGAAGCGGGCTCGGGGACGCGCCGGAGACGACGAATTCGACGGCGACGATGATCGGAGCCCGAAGAGGGGAACGGCGACGTGGCGGCGATGCAGGGCTTCCGGGGAGCTGTGGAGCGGTGGGGAGGAAGAGGGGGTCGTGGCGGAGCTTCTGAGCTAGTCGGGGGAGCGAGGGGTGGCCGGAGACGGCTGCTGTGGCGAACGGCGGCGACGGTGGTGTTCGGCCGTGTGAGAGAGAGAGCGAGGGAGAGGAGAGGAGAGCCGGGGGAGAGTGAGAGAGAGCAGGGGGAGAGGCGTGGCGTCGTCCAGGGCATCGAGCGAGGAGGGGAGGGCAGGCAAGCAGGCGAGCAGGTGGCGTGGCGCGGTGGCGCGCGCGCGCCGGCCACACTCCCCTCCCTCTGTCGGGACGAAGACGACAGAGGACGGAGGTGGGCTGGGCCGGCTGCCGGCTGGGCCAGCCAGCTGGCTGGGCCGCACAGTGGAGGAGCCCAGGTAAGCTCCTCCTGTTATATATTTTTCTGTTTTTTAATTTCTGACATTTGTTTTGATTTAAATAATATATTAAATCATTTATTTAACTTATGCCAATTTTTGCAGGAGCTATTTATATTATTCCAGAGCTCTTTTATAATTGGCATAATATTTGGGCATATATTAATATATATAATTAATATATTTCCAATGCAAATATTTATGCATTAATTCCAAATGCCCAAAATAAATGTCCATGAGCCACTAAAAATATTGGTTTGATTTTTATCTCTGTCCAATATTTTCAGAGAGCAACATGAGCATTTTCTTGGACCCTTTTGGAGAAATTTTTATTTGGGTCATTTTCAAAATGGTTCTGAGGGTTTCACAGATCCCCATTTCAAGTTTCTGATGAAAGAGTAAACATGATGCAACACTCTAATGCATGACTAGCTAGGGTGTGACAGTATCAGGGAAGTGCCGTTGGATGGACGAGCAACTGAAAACACCAGTCACAAGGCTTCAGAAGTATATCCACGCAGCACAGCAAGGGACGTTCGTTCCAGACAGGGAGAAGGACGAGCTCACAATGTCCCTCGAGAATCCTGAGCACCCTGGATGGACACGAGGCACACCAGGCTCCATTCCGTGGAAGGTTGGTTTTCCGGACGCAGGGGGTTACAAAACCCACGAGAGGAGGAAGAAACCGCAGCAGAGCCAACTGCAGGCGCTGCACGAAAGGGTAATGGGCCTAGAGGAACGAGAAGCAGATCACAACAAACGACCTGCCGAAGCTTCCCCCGAAGCTACCCCGCCATCTCAGTAGAGAAGCAGCGTGGCTTCCACCGAGCTGCTTCAGCCGGAGCATGTCTTGACGGCTCCTGCCAGCTATCCCGTGGATGCTATCACGGGGGCTCAAAATTGCCACATTATGACGCGATGGATGAATTTGAAGGTCAAGGCGGCTGTTGGCTCTGTTTATCCTATTGAACAAGGCAACTTATCACTGCCGGCCGATTCCAGAAGGATATGTCAGGGTGATGCTGGATGAAATAACGGAGGGATTTGAGGACCTCCAGCTTGACTACCCTACAGGTGAAGGGGAGACTAGGCTCGGTTCTGCTCTGAAGACTCCATGCCTATGGCGGAAGGAGCTCATCAACCTTCCGAACTGGACGCCTCCGCCTCCTCCTCCTCCTCCAGCGAGTCAGGGCACTCCACCTCCTCCTCCGGCGAGTGTCGATCAGGGCGCTAGGCCTCCTTCTCCGGTGTGTGGCGACACTCCGCCTCCTTCTCCGCCTGCGCCGGCGCGCCCGAGCAGCCAGCAGCCTCCTCCTTCTCCCGCGCGTGGTGGCACTCCACCTTCTTCTCCGCCTGCGCCGGCGTGCCCAAGCAACCAGCAGCCTCCTCCTTCTCCGGCGCGTGATGTCACTCCGCCTCCTTCTCCGCCTGCGCCGGCGTGCCCGAGCAACCAACACCTTCCTCCTTCCGCCTCGCCAGCAAGGGCGGAAGAGACCCGCCACCGCCCCGGCTGCTCCAGCGTGTCGTAGTACTTCTCCTCCGCCTCGTAAGCAAGCACGAAAGAAGACAGGCGCCACAGCAAATCCGTCTGCTCCGGCGTCTAGCAGTATAGCCAGCAGAGGCGGGAGGCAATACAAATATAGTCCACCTCTCAAACCTCTAGAGAAGTTCCCGTACGAGAGGACTGAGGAGGAAAACGCGACGATCGTGCGGGCCCATGTGAAGGACTTCTTTGAAGGGGTGAAAGCAAAGAGACATCCACCTCCGGAGGAGAAGGTAGATCCGGTGAAAGCAAAGCGCACTATCGATGCCCTGAGGAAACCACCAAAGTCTCCGCCGAGAACCAACTATGAGCGCATTACTGAACAGACATATCTCGAAGCCCAGCGGTCGGGAAGTACTGTCAGTAATAAAAGGTTAAAAGAATTAGCAGCTGGGAAAAAAATTGCCCAGCTCGGCGAACAAGCACAGCAATCGTGCCCCCCGCTCAATGTGTCTAATGCTCCGCGGACGGTGGCCGGTCATGGCAATCTTGAAGATTACCTGCCTGACAATCAACTTCCTGATTTCTTGGAGGTGGACGAACACAAATACGAGTACGGGAAGCCTCTCGTCAAAGATGAAAAATCTGTGACAACTATGGTGCGAAGATTCCATAATTGGTACATGAAAACCTGCAGAGAGTCTGGGGGGACAAATGCTTTGTATCTGAATATTAAAGAGGAGCACGACCTCGTTGCAACTGATCTGTTGACTATTCCATTTGATGAGTTCTTCGCGTTCTTCAATCAAAAGGCCCTCGATAAACTAATGGTCTTTTGCTAGTGTCTGTAAGTACTATTTCTGTCATTAAGTCTCTATATATAGCTCGGCTCTTTCATTGCATGTATTTATAATTAATTATCCTCACTATATTATGCAGATTGAAGATATTGGGTTCATTAACACAAATATCATAGATGAATTTCTGGGTAAAAAGCACCCCGCAGAGGCCGAGGAGAACTTGCTACAATCATTGATCAAAAATCAAAACAAGGATTTAATACTCTTTCCTTACAACTCCCCGTGAGTGTTACTGTCGTGTGCATATTCGGTTTCCCTTATTACTCGAGCGAGGTTATAGTAATGTAATTGATGAGTTATGCATGCGTGCGCAAATTCCACTATGTTCTTCTAGAGATTAAGCTTGAGCGGGGAGTAGTAAACGTCTTAGACTCGAGAAGAAAAGATCCCCAAACCTATGCGGACATGACTGAAATACTCAACAAGTAAGTTCAATCGATCATTTATCGCACCATATCGGCAAATTTTTGTTCATTTCCAGATATCTCAAGTAATAATATTTATTTTCTTTGTCTTGCAGGGTTTGGAAACAGTTCACCGCAGAAGTTCCGTGACCGCAGAAGGAGCTGCGATATACATACCCGAAAGTAAGTACTACTAGCTAGCTAGTTGCGCGCATCTCCCGTTGATTCTATAGCTGTACTTTCATCAATGCCATTTATAATGCTTCATTATCAGTTTGATTGACCTCTATTTCTTGTAAAGTGCTTTTGGCAGGAACAAGGGAATGATTTCTGTGGATACTACATGTGCGAGTTCATCTATAGCGCGACTTTGAAAAATAAGCGGGGCTACTCTAAAAGACAATATGAAGTGCGTAAGAAATAATATTCACAATTTCATTTTATTAGACCATCATTTCTGTTGAGTTTCATTCATATATGTATTAACGCCCTTCTTCAAATTAGACGTGGCAGATGCGGGATGAACTCCTAGAACAAGATCGCATGAAAGCAATTCAAGAGGAATTGCCGGGATTCTTTCTTGACCACGTCATCAATAAAGCCAGCGAATATCATGTGGAAATTGATTTCAATTTCTAGGGGATTGTAAGAGATTTTACATATTGTATATGTATGTAGCCAGTAGCGTCGGATAGATAATACGAAAACTTGTTGTTCGACCAATCTCTCGGAGAAGGAGAGGTCGATCAATCACTTCTCTCGGTATGCATGACGAATTTCTGTACTTAATGGTTCCCTTCATTTTCTTACTAGCTAGCATGTCGAGGGCCTCTCTATGTACAGTACGTAGCGTCGACCAAGCACGAACATAAGAGAGGACACTTCTCTCTATTAATTAGCTAGCTAACACAATATATGAAACACCTAAATTAACCCCGCAAAACCCCCAACCCCCCCCCCCTTAAAAAACAAAAACCATAGCCACTGAAATGCTGACGTGTGGATGCCTTTTGGTCCCGGTTGGTGCCACCAACCGGGACCAAAGGCCCTCCTGCCTGGGCTCGGTGCACCGGCCACGTGGAGGCACATCTGTCCCGGTTCGTGATAGAACCGGGACTAAAGGTTGAGGCATTAGTCACGACCCTTTAGTCCCGGTTCAAGAACCGGGACTAAAGGCCCTTATGAACCGGGACTGATGCCCCCTTTTCTACTAGTGTAATATTTCTAGGCCAGATACTAAGACACGTAGACCTTTCGTAGGCATGCCTATTATTTCTGTTAAAATAGGAGATCATTGTTATCACGGCTTATGTGATATGGGTGCTAGTGCTAGTGCAATACCTTATTCCTTATATCAAGAAATTATGCATGACATTGCACCCATTGAGTTAGAAGACATTGATGTCACTATTAAGCTTGTTAATAGGGATACCATTAAACCCTTTGGGATTGTTACAGATGTTGAAGTTTTGTGTGGGAAGGTTAAATACCTGCTGATTTCCTTGTTCTTGGTTCCCCACAAGATGATTTTTGTCCCATTATTTTCGGTAGACCCTTCTTGAATACAACTAGTGCTAAGATTAATTGTGAAAAGAATATTGTCACTGTTGGCATAGATGGTATGTCTCATGAGTTTAATTTCGCTAAGTTTAGTAGACAACCTCGTGAGAGGGAACCACCTAGTAAGGATGAAATTATTGGTCTTGCTTCCATTGCTGTTCCTCCAACTGATCCATTAGAACAATACTTGCTAGACCATGAAAACTATATGTTTATGAAGGAAAGAGAGGAAATAGATGAAGTGTTCCTTAAACAGGAACCTATGCTGAAACATAACCTTCCTGTTGAAATTCTTGGGGATCCCCCTCCACCCAAGGGTGATCCCGTGTTTGAACTCAAACCTTTACCTGACAATCTTAAGTATGCCTATCTTGATGGAAAAGAAATATATCCTATTATTATTAGTGCTAACCTTTCAGAGAAAGAAGAAGAAAGATTATTGAAAACTCTGAAGAAGCACCGAGCAGCTATTGGATATACTCTGGATGATCTTAAGGGCGTTAGTCCCACGTTATGTCAACAAAAAATTACATTGGAGGATGATGCCAAACCAGTTAGAGATCCTCAAGGACGATTAAATCCCAAGATGAAGGAAGTGGTAAGAAAGGAGGTACTAAAGCTCCTTGAGGCAGGTATTATTTATCTCATTGCTGATAGTGAATGGGTAAGCCCTGTCCATTGTGTTCCTAAAAAGGGAGGTATTACCGTTGTTCCCAATGATAAAGATGGATTGATCCCACAAAGAATTATTACATGTTATAGGATGGTAATTGATTTCCGGTAAAATAAAGCTACTAAGAAAGATCATTACCCTTTACCTTTTATTGATCAAATGCTAGAAAGACTATCCAAACACACACATTTCTGCTTTCTAGATGGTTATTCTGGTTTCTCTCAGATACCTGTTTCAGCGAAGGATCAATCTAAAACTACTTTTACTTGCCCTTTTGGCACTTTTGCTTATAGACGTATGCCTTTTGGTTTATGTAATGCACCTGCTACCTTTCAAAGATGCATGATGGCTATATTCTCTGATTTTTGTGAAAAGATTTGTGAGGTATTCTTGGATGATTTCTCAGTTTATGGATCCTCTTTTGATGATTGTTTGAGCAACCTTGATCGAGTTTTGCAGAGATGCGAAGACACTAGTCTCGTCCTGAATTGGGAAAAGTGTCACTTTATGGTTAATGAAGGCATTGTCTTGGGGCACAAGATCTCCGAGAGAGGTATTGAAGTTGATAAAGCCAAAGTCGATGCTGAAAGATGCCATGTCCCAAGGACATAAAAGGTATAAGAAGTTTCCTTGGTCACGCCGGTTTTTATAGGAGGTTCATTAAGGACTTTTCTAAAATCTCTAGTCCTCTAAATAATTTATTGCAAAAAGATATTCCTTTTGTGTTTGATGATGATTGTGTAGAAGCCTTTGGAACACTTAAGAAAGCTTTGATCACTGCACCTATTGTTCATCCACCTGATTGGAATTTACCTTTTGAAATTATGTGTGATGCTAGTGATTATGTTGTAGGTGCTGTTCTAGTGCAAAGAGTCGATAAGAAATTGAATGTTATCCAGTATGCTAGTAAGACTCTTGATACTGCCCACAGAAATTATGCTACTACTGAAAAAGAGTTCTTAGCAGTTGTGTTTGCATGTGATAAGTTTAGACCTTATATTGTTGATTCCAAAGTTACTATTCACACTGATCATGCTGCTATTAAATATATTATGGAAAAGAAAGATGCTAAGCCTAGACTCATTAGATGGGTTCTCTTGCTCCAAGAATTTGATTTGCATATTATTGATAGAAAGGGAGCTGAGAACCCCGTTGCAGATAACTTGTCTAGGTTAGAGAATGTTCTTCATGACCCACTGCCTATTAATGATAGCTTTCCTGATGAACAATTAGCGGTTGCTAATGCTTCTCGTACTGCTCCTTGGTATGCTGATTATGCTAATTACATTGTTGCTAAATTTATACCACCTAGTTTCACATACCAGCAAAAGAAAAAGTTCTTTTATGATTTAAGACATTACTTCTGGGATGACCCACCTTTATAAAGAAGGAGTAGATGGTTTTATTAGACGTTGTGTGCGTGAGCATGAACAGGAACATATTCTACATAAGTGTCACTCTGAATCCTATGGAGGACACCACGCTGGAGATAGAACTGCACACAAGGTACTACAATCTAGTTTTTATTGGCCTACTCTCTTCAAAGATGCTCGTAAGTTTGTCTTATCTTGTGATGAATGCCAAAGAGTAGGTAACATTAGTAGACGTCAAGAAATGCCTATGAATTACTCTCTTGTTATTGAACCGTTTGATGTTTGGGGCTTTGATTATATGGGACCTTTTCCTGCCTCTAATGGTTATACACATATTTTAGTTGCTGTCGATTACGTTACTAAGTGGGTAGAAGCTATTCCAACTAGTTGTGCTGATCACAACACTTCTATTAAAATGCTTAAAGAAGTTATTTTTCCCAGGTTTGGAGTCCCTAGATATCTTATGACTGATGGTGGTTCACATTTTATTCATGGTGCTTTCCGTAAGATGCTTGCTAAGTATTATGTCAATCATAGAATCACATCTCCTTATCATCCGCAGTCTAGTGGTCAAGTAGAGTTGAGCAATAGAGAGCTCAAATTAATTTTGCAAAAGACTGTGAATAGATCTAGAAAGAATTGGTCCAAAAAACTTGATGATGCATTATGGGCCTATAGAACTGCATACAAAAATCCTATGGGTATGTCTCCATATAAGATGGTTTATGGAAAAGCGTGTCATTTGCCTCTTGAACTTGAACATAAGGCATATTGGGCTATTAAAGAGCTCAACTATGACTTCAAACTTGCCGGTGAGAAGAGGTTGTTTGATATTATCTCCCTTGATGAATGGAGAACTCAAGCCTATGAGAATGCCAAGCTATTAAAGAAAAAGTCAAATGCTGGCATGATAAGAGGATACAAAAGCATGAGTTTAACGTAGGATACTATGTATTATTATTCAACTCTCGCTTAAGATTTTTTGCAGGAAAACTTCTCTCAAAATGGGAAGGTCCTTACGTTATCGAGGATGTCTATCCTTCTGGTGCCATAAAAATCAACAACTTCAAAGGCACGAGTCCAAGGGTGGTAAACGGTCAAAGAATTAAACATTATATTTCAGGTAATCCTATCATTGTTGAGACTAATATTATTGAAACCGTAACCCCTAAGGAATACATAAGGGACACTTTCCAGAATGTTCCAGACTTCGAAAAGATATAGGTATGTGGTACGGTAAGTAAACTGACTCCAAAACAACTCCAATGGAAATTTTTATTAGTTTTGGATTATTTAAGAATTTTAGGAAGGAAGAAGTAGTCCGAAAGGTACACGAGGCTCCTGCGAGAGTGGAGGGCGCCCCCCCCCCCCCTTACTGGGAGCGCCCCCCAGTCTCGTGGGCACCTCGTGTGCCTCCCGGACTCCGTTTTCTTGCACGTTACGTATTTTGGTCAGTAAAAATTCATTATATATACTCTCGAAGGTTTTGACCACCATATCACACAAATATCCTCTGTTTTGTTTCGAGCTGTTCCTGCCATAGATTTAAGCAACATGTCATCTCAGGATTCGGAGGGAGAAAGCTATGTGGCTAATTACCTTGCAGACCCTAGGGTCTACAGGGACTTGGACCACAGTGGCTGGACCACGGAAGAAGAAGAAGACTATGAGCCAAAGAGGAAGGACGAAACAAGCTCTGACGAGGATGAAGTTCCACTACCTCAACGGGGGATATGCATGTGGAGTATAAAAAGTCGAGTCTACCTGATAGAGCGAAGAAGCCAAAGATCGAGTTTATCCCTTTTTGTCTCTTGCAGGAAAATAAGCAAGAAATATGCAAAAGAGTATTAAGTCTTGAGCGGGATATTGAAGACCTAAAAGAGCAAAACATCGTACTCAAGCGCAAATTGAGGAAGAAGTCACCTACATCATCAACAACTCCTACTTCACCACCTCCGAGGACATAATCACATGGGTATGGGCACTCCCCTTGGCAACTGCCAAGCTTGGGGGAGGTGCCCCGGTATCGTATCACCATCACTCTCCTATCTTTACCACTTTATTTAGTTCGATCCTTTAGTAGTATCTTGATCTAGTAGATTGAAGTTTTGATATCAAGTAGTTTGAGTTTTGCTTTATGATCTCTTTTTGTAATCGAGTCCGCGAGCTATCTATAATAAAGATTAGTGTTGAGTAAAGAGCTTTGCTTTGTTGCTATGATCTTGGGGAAGTAGAAAGAATTAAAGAGTTCTTATTGATCTTATGGATAGTGATAACTTCACATATAGAAAGTATGAGGCATAAAAATTGTTGAGAGTTGATGAACGTATTTTTGGTCATCGTTGCAATTAATAGGAAGTGATAAGGAAAGAGAGGTTCACATATAAATATACTATCTTGGACATCTTTTATGACTGTGAGCACTCATTAAGTATGACATGCTAAAAGAGTTGACGTTGGACAAGGAAGACAACATAATGGTTTATGTTTTCTCACATCTCAGTTAGAGTATATTGTCATTGACCTTCCAAACATGTTGAGCTTGCCTTTCCCCCTCATGCTAGCCAAATTCCTAGCACCAAGTACAGATACTACTTGTGCTTCCATATTCCTTTAAACCCAGTTTTGCGATGAGAGTCCACCATATCTACCTATGGATTGAGTAAGATCCTTCAAGTAAGTTGTCATCGGTGCAAGCAATAAAAATTGCTCCTTAAATATGCATGACTTATTAGTGCGGAGAAAATAAGCTTTATACGATCTTGTTATGGAAGCAATAAAAGCGACAGACTGCATAATAAAGGTCCATACACAAGTGGCAATATAAAGTGACGTTCTTTCGTACTAAGATTTTGTGTATCCAACCCTAAAAGCGCATGACAACCTCTACTTCCCTCTGTGAAGGGCCTATCTTTACTTCATGTTCTTACTTTATGTTTTTATTTTGAACTTGAGTCAAGGTGATCCTCACATTTCCCTTTTTCATTTTATCCTTTGGCAAGCTCCTCGTGTTTGAAAGATCATGATATATATATCCAATTGGATGTTCTTTAGCATGGGCTATTATTGTTGACACCACCTAAAGGTGAATACGTTGGGAGGCAACACAATAAGCCCCTATCTTTCTCAATGTCCGTCTGAAACTCCATAACCACAAGTACTGCGTGAGTGTTAGCAATTTTAGAAGACTACGAGATAGTTGAGTATGTGAGCTTGCTGAAAAGCTCTATTGTTGACTCTTTTTGATGTTACGATAAATTGCGATTGCTTCAATGACTGAGATTATAGTTTGTTAGTTCTCAATGAAGTTTTTGAACCATACCTGATATTGTGAATTGATTGTCACTTGAGCATAAGAAATTATATGATGAAATCTATTTTATGTGCTGTTATAAGAATGATCATGATGCCCTCATGTCCGTATTTTATTTTGATCGACACCTCTATCTCTAAGCATGTGGACATATTTTTCGATTTCAGCTTTCGCTTGAGGACAAGCAAGGTCTAAGCTTGGGGGAGTTGATACGTCCATTTTGCATCATGCCTTTATATCTATATTTTTTGCATTATGGGATGTTATTACACATTATACCTCATTACTTATGGCTATTCTCTCTTATTTTACAAGGTTTACCATGAAGAGGGGGAATGCCGGCAGCTGGAATTCTGGCTGGAAAAGGAGCAAACATTGGAAACCTATTCTGCACAGCTCCAAAAGTCCCAAAACTCCACGAAACAACTTTTTGGAATTAATAAGAATTTCTGAGCGAAGAAAATACACCAGGGGGCCCACACCCTGTCCAGGAGACAGGGGGCGTGCCCCTCCTATAGGGCGCGCCCCCCTATCTCCTGGCCCCCCTGGTGGGCCTCTGGTGTCCATCTTCTGCTATGTCATCGCTTTTACCCTGGAAAAAATCGCGGGCAAGCTTACGGGACGAAACTCCGCTGCCATGAGGCGGAACCTTGGCGGAACCAATCTAGGGCTCTGGCGGAGCTGTTCTGCCGGGGACACTTCCCTCTGGGAGGGGGAAATCATCACCAATGTCATCACCAACGATCCTCTCATCGGGAGAGGGTCAATCTCCATCAACATCGTCACCAGCAGCATCTCCTCTCCAAACCCTAGTTCATCTCTTGTATCCGATCTTGTATCAAAACCACAAATTGGTACCTATGGGTTGCTAGTAGTGTTGATTACTCCTTGTAATTGATGCTAATTGGTTTACTTGGTGGAAGATCATATGTTCAGATCCTTTATGAATATTATTACTGTTGGAAATATGCCCTAGAGGCAATAATAAAATGGTTATTATTGTATTTCCTTGTTCATGATAATTGTCTATTATTCATGCTATAATTGTATTGACCGAAAGCCGCAATACATGTGTGAACACATAGACCACAACATGTCCCTAGTGAGCCTCTAGTTGACTAGCTCGTTGATCAACAGATGGTCATGGTTTCCTGACCATGGACATTGGATGTCATTGATAATGGGATCACATCATTAGGAGAATGATGTAATGGACAAGACCCAATCCTAAGCCTAGCACAAAGATCGTGTAGTTCGTTTGCTAAAGCTTTTCTAATGTCAAGTATCATTTTCTTAGACCATGAGATTGTGCAACTCCCAGATACCATAGGAATGCTTTGGGTGTGCCAAACGTCACAAGTAACTGGGTGGCTATAAAGGTGCACTACGGGTATCTCCGAAAGTGTCTGTTGGGTTGGCACGAATCGAGACTGGGATTTGTCACTCCGTGTGACGGAGAGGTATCTCTGGGCCCACTCGGTAGGACATCATCATAATGTGCACAATGTGATCAAGGAGTTGATCATGGGATGATGTGTTACGGAACGAGTAAAGAGACTTGCCGATAACGAGATTGAACAAGGTATCGGGATACCGACGATCGAATCTCGGGCAAGTACTATACCGCTAGACAAAGGGAATTGTATACGGGATTGATTGAATCCTTGACATCATGGTTCATCCGGTGAGATCATCGTGGAACATGTGGGAGCCAACATGGGTATCCAGATCACGCTGTTGGTTATTGACCGGAGAACTTCTCGGTCATGTCTGCATGGTTCCCGAACCCGTAGGGTCTACACACTTAAGGTTCGATGACGCTAGGGTTATAGGGAATAGATATACGTGGTTACCGAATGTTGTTCGGAGTCCCGGATGAGATCCTGGACATCACGAGGAGTTCCGGAATGGTCCGGAGGTAAAGATTTATATATGGGAAGTCCTGTTTTGGTCACCGGAAAAGTTTCGGGTGCTATCGGTAACGTAGTGGGACCACCGGGAGGGTCCCGGGGGTCCACTAGTTGGGGCCACTGGCGCCACACGGCTGCATGGGCCAAGTGTGGGAGGGGACCAGCCCCAGGTGGGCCGGTGCGCTCCCCACCAGGGCTCAAGGCGCCTAGGGTTTCGGGAGGGGGCGCCTCCACCTTACTTGGGGGGCAAGTTTCCCCCTCTCCCCCCTTGGCCGCACCCTAGATGGGATCTAGGGGCTGCCACACCCCTTGGGGTGGGAACCCTAGAGGGGGCGCAGCCCCCTCCCTCTCCCCTATATATAGTTGAGGTCTTTGGGGCTGCCAACACATGAGTTTTGACCTCTCCCTGGCGCAGCCCTACCTCTCTCCTTCCTCATCTCTCGCGGTGCTTGGCGAAGCCCTACTGGAATGCCACGCTGCTCCATCACCACCACGCCATTGTGCTGCTGCTGGACGGAGTCTTCCCCAACCTCTCCCTCTCTCCTTACTGGATCAAGGCATGGGAGACGTCACCAGGCTATATGTTTATGAAGGAAAGAGAGGAAATAGATGAAGTGTTCCTTAAACAGGAACCTATGCTGAAACATAACCTTCCTGTTGAAATTCTTGGGGATCCCCCTCCACCCAAGGGTGATCCCGTGTTTGAACTCAAACCTTTACCTGACAATCTTAAGTATGCCTATCTTGATGGAAAAGAAATATATCCTATTATTATTAGTGCTAACCTTTCAGAGAAAGAAGAAGAAATATTATTGAAAACTCTGAAGAAGCACCGAGCAGCTATTGGATATACTCTGGATGATCTTAAGGGCGTTAGTCCCACGTTATGTCAACACAAAATTACATTGGAGGATGATGCCAAACCAGTTAGAGATCCTCAAAGACGATTAAATCCCAAGATGAAGGAAGTGGTAAGAAAGGAGGTACTAAAGCTCCTTGAGGCAGGTATTATTTATCTCGTTGCTGATAGTGAATGGGTAAGCCCTGTCCATTGTGTTCCTAAAAAGGGAGGTATTACCGTTGTTCCCAATGATAAAGATGGATTGATCCCACAAAGAATTATTACAGGTTATAGGATGGTAATTGATTTCCGTAAGTTAAATAAAGCTACTAAGAAAGATCATTACCCTTTACCTTTTATTGATCAAATGCTAGAAAGACTATCCAAACACACACATTTCTGCTTTCTAGATGGTTATTCTGGTTTCTCTCAGATACCTGTTTCAGCGAAGGATCAATCTAAAACTACTTTTACTTGCCCTTTTGGCACTTTTGCTTATAGACGTATGCCTTTTGGTTTATGTAATGCACATGCTACCTTTCAAAGATGCATGATGGCTATATTCTCTGATTTTTGTGAAAAGATTTGTGAGGTATTCTTGGATGATTTCTCAGTTTATGGATCCTCTTTTGATGATTGTTTGAGCAACCTTGATCGAGTTTTGCAGAGATGCGAAGACACTAGTCTCGTCCTGAATTGGGAAGAGTGTCACTTTATGGTTAATGAAGGTATTGTCTTGGGGCACAAGATCTCCGAGAGAGGTATTGAAGTTGATAAAGCCAAAGTCGATGCTGAAAGATGCCATGTCCCAAGGACATAAAAGGTATAAGAAGTTTCCTTGGTCACGCCGGTTTTTATAGGAGGTTCATTAAGGACTTTTCTAAAATCTCTAGTCCTCTAAATAATTTATTGCAAAAATATATTCCTTTTGTCTTTGATGATGATTGTGTAGAAGCCTTTGGAACACTTAAGAAAGCTTTGATCACTGCACCTATTGTTTATCCACCTGATTGGAATTTACCTTTTGAAATTATGTGTGATGCTAGTGATTATGTTGTAGGTGTTGTTCTAGTGCAAAGAGCCGATAAGAAATTGAATGTTATCCAGTATGCTAGTAAGACTCTTGATACTGCCCAGAGAAATTATGCTACTACTGAAAAAGAGTTCTTAGTAGTTGTGTTTGCATGTGATAAGTTTAGACCTTATATTGTTGATTCCAAAGTTACTATTCACACTGATCATGCTGCTATTAAATATCTTATGGAAAAGAAAGATGCTAAGCCTAGACTCATTAGATGGGTTCTCTTGCTCCAAGAATTTGATTTGCATATTGTTGATAGAAAGGGAGCTGAGAACCCCGTTGCAGATAACTTGTCTAGGTTAGAGAATGTTCTTCATGACCCACTGCCTATTAATGATAGCTTTCCTGATGAACAATTAGCGGTTGCTAATGCTTCTCGTACTGCTCCTTGGTATGCTGATTATGCTAATTACATCGTTGCTAAATTTATACCACCTAGTTTCACATACCAGCAAAAGAAAAAGTTCTTTTATGATTTAAGACATTACTTCTGGGATGACCCACCTTTATAAAGAAGGAGTAGATGGTTTTATTAGATGTTGTGTGCGTGAGAATGAACAGGAACATATTCTACATAAGTGTCACTCTGAATCCTATGGAGGACACCACGCTGGAGATAGAACTGCACACAAGGTACTACAATCTAGTTTTTATTGGCCTACTCTCTTCAAAGATGCTCGTAAGTTTGTCTTATCTTGTGATGAATGCCAAAGAGTAGGTAACATTAGTAGACGTCAAGAAATGCCTATGAATTACTCTCTTGTTATTGAACCGTTTGATGTTTGGGGCTTTGATTATATGGGACCTTTTCCTGCCTCTAATGGTTATACACATATTTTAGTTGCTGTCGATTACGTTACTAAGTGGGTAGAAGCTATTCCAACTAGTTGTGCTGATCACAACACTTCTATTAAAATGCTTAAAGAAGTTATTTTTCCGAGGTTTGGAGTCCCTAGATATCTTATGACCGATGGTGGTTCACATTTTATTCATGGTGCTTTCCGTAAGATGCTTGCTAAGTATTATGTCAATCATAGAATCACATCTCCTTATCATCCGCAGTCTAGTGGTCAAGTAGAGTTGAGCAATAGAGAGCTCAAATTAATTTTGCAAAAGACTGTGAATAGATCTAGAAAGAATTGGTCCAAAAAACTTGATGATGCATTATGGGCCTATAGAACTGCATACAAAAATCCTATGGGTATGTCTCCATATAAGATGGTTTATGGAAAAGCGTGTCATTTGCCTCTTGAACTTGAACATAAGGCATATTGGGCTATTAAATAGATCAACTATGACTTCAAACTTGCCGGTGAGAAGAGGTTGTTTGATATTATCTCCCTTGATGAATGGAGAACTCAAGCCTATGAGAATGCCAAGCTATTCAAAGAAAAAGTCAAATGCTGGCATGATAAGAGGATACAAAAGCATGAGTTTAACGTAGGATACTATGTATTATTATTCAACTCTCGCTTAAGATTTTTTGCAGGAAAACTTCTCTCAAAATGGGAAGGTCCTTACGTTATCGAGGATGTCTATCCTTCTGGTGCCATAAAAATCAACAACTTCGAAGGCACGAGTCCAAGGGTGGTAAACGGTCAAAGAATTAAACATTATATTTCAGGTAATCCTATCATTGTTGAGACTAATATTATTGAAACCGTAACCCCTAAGGAATACATAAGGGACACTTTCCAGAATGTTCCAGACTTCGAAAAGATATAGGTATGTGGTACGGTAAGTAAACCGACACCAAAACAACTCCAATGGAAATTTTTATCAGTTTTGGATTATTTAAGAATTTTAGGAAGGAAGAAGTAGTCCGAAAGGTACACGAGGCTCCTGCGAGAGTGGAGGGCGCCCCCCCCTTATTGGGAGCGCCCCCCAGTCTCGTGGGCACCTCGTGTGCCTCCCGGACTCCGTTTTCTTGCATGTTACGTATTTTGGTCGGTAAAAATTCATTATATATACTCTCGAAGGTTTTTACCACCGTATCACACAAATATCCTCTGTTTTTGTTTCGAGCTGTTCCTGCCATAGATTTAAGCAACATGTCATCTCAGGATTCGGAGGGAGAAAGCTATGTGGCTAATTACCTTGCAGACCCTAGGGTCTACAGGGACTTGGACCACAGTGGCTGGACCACGGAAGAAGAAGAAGACTATGAGCCAAAGAGGAAGGACGAAACAAGCTCTGACGAGGATGAAGTTCCACTACCTCAACTGGGGGATATGCATGTGGAGTATAAAAAGTCGAGTCTACCTGATAGAGCGAAGAAGCCAAAGATCGAGTTTATCCCTTTTTGTCTCTTGCAGGAAAATAAGCAAGAAATATGCAAAAGAGTATTAAGTCTTGAGCGGGATATTGAAGACCTAAAAGAGCAAAACATCGTACTCAAGCGCAAATTGAGGAAGAAGTCACCTACATCATCAACAACTCCTACTTCACCACCTCCGAGGACATAATCACATGGGTATGGGCACTCCCCTTGGCAACTGCCAAGCCTGGGGGAGGTGCCCCGGTATCGTATCACCATCACTCTCCTATCTTTACCACTTTATTTAGTTCGATCCTTTAGTAGTATCTTGATCTAGTAGATTGAAGTTTTGATATCAAGTAGTTTGAGTTTTGCTTTATGATCTCTTTTTCTAATCGAGTCCGCGAGCTATCTATAATAAAGATTAGTGTTGAGTTAAGAGCTTTGCTTTGTTGCTATGATCTTGAGGAAGTAGAAAGAATTAAAGAGTTCTTATTGATCTTATGGATAGTGATAACTTCACATATAGAAAGTATGAGGCATAAAAATTGTTGAGAGTTGATGAACGTATTTTTGGTCATCGTTGCAATTAATAGGAAGTGATAAGGAAAGAGAGGTTCACATATAAATATACTATCTTGGACATCTTTTATGACTGTGAGCACTCGTTAAGTATGACATGCTAAAAGAGTTGACGTTGGACAAGGAAGACAACGTAATGGTTTATGTTTTCTCACATCTCAGTTAGAGTATATTGTCATTGACCTTCCAAACATGTTGAGCTTGCCTTTCCCCCTCATGCTAGCCAAATTCCTAGCACCAAGTACAGATACTACTTGTGCTTCCATATTCCTTTAAACCCAGTTTTGCGATGAGAGTCCACCATATCTACCTATGGATTGAGTAAGATCCTTCAAGTAAGTTGTCATCGGTGCAAGCAATAAAAATTGCTCCTTAAATATGCATGACTTATTAGTGCGGAGAAAATAAGCTTTATACGATCTTGTTATGGAAGCAATAAAAGCGACAGACTGCATAATAAAGGTCCATACACAAGTGGCAATATAAAGTGACGTTCTTTCGTACTAAGATTTTGTGTATCCAACCCTAAAAGCGCATGACAACCTCTACTTCCCTCTGCGAAGGGCCTATCTTTACTTCATGTTCTTACTTTATGTTTTTATTTTGAACTTGAGTCAAGGTGATCCTCACATTTCCCTTTTTCATTTTATCCTTTGGCAAGCTCCTCGTGTTTGAAAGATCATGATATATATATATCCAATTAGATGTTCTTTAGCATGGGCTATTATTGTTGACACCACCTAAAGGTGAATACGTTGGGAGGCAACACAATAAGCCCCTATCTTTCTCAATGTCCGGCTGAAACTCCATAACCACAAGTACTGCGTGAGTGTTAGCAATTTTAGAAGACTACGAGATAGTTGAGTATGTGAGCTTGCTGAAAAGCTCTATTGTTGACTCTTTTTGATGTTACGATAAATTGCGATTGCTTCAATGACTGAGATTATAGTTTGTTAGTTCTCAATGAAGTTTTTGAACCATACCTGATATTGTGAATTGATTGTCACTTCAGCATAAGAAATTATATGATGAAATCTATTTTATGTGCTGTTATAAGAATGATCATGATGCCCTCATGTCCGTATTTTATTTTTATCGACACCTCTATCTCTAAGCATGTGGACATATTTTTCGATTTCAGCTTCCGCTTGAGGACAAGCAAGGTCTAAGCTTGGGGGAGTTGATACGTCCATTTTGCATCATGTCTTTATATCTATATTTTTTGCATTATGGGATGTTATTACACATTATACCTCATTACTTATGGCTATTCTCTCTTATTTTACAAGGTTTACCATGAAGAGGGGGAATGCCGACAGCTGGAATTCTGGCTGGAAAAGGAGCAAACATTGGAAACCTATTCTGCACAGCTCCAAAAGTCCCAAAACTCCACGAAACAACTTTTTGGAATTAATAAGAATTTCTGAGCGAAGAAAATACACCAGGGGGCCCACACCCTGTCCAGGAGACAGGGGTCGTGCCCCTCCTATAGGGCGTGCCCCCTATCTCCTGGCCCCCCTGGTGGGCCTCTGGTGTCCATCTTCTGCTATGTCATCGCTTTTACCCTGCAAAAAATCGCGGGCAAGCTTACGGGACAAAACTCCGCCGCCATGAGGCGGAACCTTGGCGGAACCAATCTAGGGCTCTGGCGGAGCTGTTCTGCCGGGGACACTTCCCTCTAGGAGGGGGAAATCATCACCAATGTCATCACCAACGATCCTCTCATCGGGAGAGGGTCAATCTCCATCAACATCGTCACCAGCAGCATCTCCTCTCCAAACCCTAGTTCATCTCTTGTATCCGATCTTGTATCAAAACCACAAATTGGTACCTATGGGTTGCTAGTAGTGTTGATTACTCATTGTAATTGATGCTAATTGGTTTACTTGGTGGAAGATCATATGTTCAGATCCTTTATGAATATTATTACTGTTGGAAATATGCCCTAGAGGCAATAATAAAATGGTTATTATTGTATTTCCTTGTTCATGATAATTGTCTATTATTCATGCTATAATTGTATTGACCGAAAGCCGCAATACATGTGTGAACACATAGACCACAACATGTCCCTAGTGAGCCTCTAGTTGACTAGCTCGTTGATCAACAGATGGTCATGGTTTCCTGACCATGGACATTGGATGTCATTGATAATGGGATCACATCATTAGGAGAATGATGTAATGGACAAGACCCAATCCTAAGCCTAGCACAAAGATCGTGTAGTTCGTTTGCTAAAGCTTTTCTAATGTCAGGTATCATTTTCTTAGACCATGAGATTGTGCAACTCCCGGATAACATAGGAATGCTTTGGGTGTGCCAAACGTCACAACGTAACTGGGTGGCTATAAAGGTGCACTACGGGTATCTCCGAAAGTGTCTGTTGGGTTGGCACGAATCGAGACTGGGATTTGTCACTCCGTGTGACGGAGAGGTATCTCTGGGCCCACTCGGTAGGACATCATCATAATGTGCACAATGTGATCAAGGAGTTGATCATGGGATGATGTGTTACGGAACGAGTAAAGAGACTTGCCGATAACGAGATTGAACAAGGTATCGGGATACCGACGATCGAATCTCGGGCAAGTACTATACCGCTAGACAAAGGGAATTGTATACGGGATTGATTGAATCCTTGACATCATGGTTCATCCGGTGAGATCATCGTGGAACATGTGGGAGCCAACATGGGTATCCAGATCACGCTGTTGGTTATTGACCGGAGAACTTCTCGGTCATGTCTGCATGGTTCCCGAACCCGTAGGGTCTACACACTTAAGGTTCGATGACGCTAGGGTTATAGGGAATAGATATACGTGGTTACCGAATGTTGTTCGGAGTCCCGGATGAGATCCCGAACATCACGAGGAGTTCCGGAATGGTCCGGAGGTAAAGATTTATATATGGGAAGTCCTGTTTTGGTCACCGGAAAAGTTTCGGGTGCTATCGGTAACGTACCGGGACCACCGGGAGGGTCCCGGGGGTCCACCAGTTGGGGCCACTGGCGCCACACGGCTGCATGGGCCAAGTGTGGGAGGGGACCAGCCCCAGGTGGGCTGGTGCGCTCCCCACCAGGGCTCAAGGCGCCTAGGGTTTTGGGAGGGGGCGCCTCCACCTTACTTGGGGGGCAAGTTTCCCCCTCTTCCCCCTTGGCCGCACCCTAAATGGGATCTAGGGGCTGCCACACCCCTTGGGGTGGGAACCCTAGAGGGGGCGCAGCCCCCTCCCTCTCCCCTATATATAGTTGAGGTCTTTGGGGCTGCCAACACATGAGTTTTGACCTCTCCCTGGCGCAGCCCTACCTCTCTCCTTCCTCATCTCTCGCGGTGCTTGGCGAAGCCCTGCTGGAATGCCACGCTGCTCCATCACCACCACGCCATTGTGCTGCTGCTGGACGGAGTCTTCCCCAACCTCTCCCTCTCTCCTTGCTGGAACAAGGCATGGGAGACGTCACCGGGCTATACATGTGTTGAACACGGAGGTGCCGTCCGTTCGGCACTAGGATCTCCGGTGATTTGGATCACGACGAGTACAACTCCCTTAACCCCATTCTCTTGAACGCTTCCGCTTAGCGATCTACAAGGGTATGTAGATGCACTCCCCTCTCTCTCGTTGCTAGTCTCTCCGTAGATAGATCTTGGTGACTCATAGGATAATTTTGAATTTCTGCTACGTTCCCCGACAATTACTCCTCTGATTATGAACATGAATATGCTTTGTGAGTAGTTCCTTTGAATTTCTGCTACGTTCCCCAACAATTACTCCCCAACAATTGAGGCACCGAAGACATTTTTTGAAATGTCGCAGAACGTATGAGATGTTCCAAGAGCTGAAATTGGGTTTTCAGGCTCGTGCCCACGTCAAGAGGTATAAGACCTCCGACGAGCTTCTTGGCCTACAAACTAAGGGAGAAGATCTCAATCGTTGAGCTTGTACTCAGATTGTCTGGATACAACAATCACTTGAATCGAGTGGGAGTTGATCTTCCAGATAAGATAGTGATGTTTCTTCAAAAGACATTGCCACCAAGCTACTAGAGCTTGGTGATGAACTATAACATATCAGGGATAGATATGATGATCTTTGAAATATTCGTGATGTTTGACACCGCGAATGTAGAAATCAAGAAGGAGCATCAATTGTTGATGGTTAGTGAAAGCACTAGTTTCAAGAAGGGCAAGGGCAAGAAGGGGTACTTCATGAAACGGCAAATCAGTTGCTGCTCCAGTGAAGAAACCCAAGGTTGAACCCAAACCTGAGACTAAGTGCTTCTGTAATGAGAGGAACGGACACTGAAGCAGAACTACACTAGATACTTGGTAGATAAGAAGGCAGGCAAGGTCGACAGAAGTATATTGGATATACATTATATTGATGTGTACTTTACTAGTACTCCTAGTAGCACCATGGTAATAGATACCGGTTCAGTTTCTAAGTGTTAGTAACTCGAATAAAAGAGCTACATAATAAATGGAGACTAGCTAAAGGTGAGATGACGATATGTGTTGGAACTGTTTCCAAGCTTGATGTGATCAAGCATCGCATACTCCGTCTACCATTGAGATTGGTATTAAACCTAAATAATTGTTATTTGGTGTTTGCGTTGAGCATAGACATGAGTGGATTATGTCTATCGCAATACGGTTATTCATTTAAGGAGAATAATGGTTACTCTGTTTATTTGAATAATACCTTCAATGGTCTTGCACCTAAAATGAATGGTTTATTGAATCTCGATCATAGTGATACACATGTTCATGCCAAAAGATATAAGATAGTGATGATAGTACCACATACTTGTGGCACTGCCATTTGAGTCATATTGGTGTAAAATGCATGAAGAAGCTCCATGTTGATGGATCTTTGGACTCACTCGTTTTTGAAAAGTTTGAGACATGCGAACCATGTCCATTGGTATGTACGCATGAAGAAACTCCATGTAGATGGATCGTTTGGACTCACTTGATTCTAAATCACTTGAGACATGCAGATCATACCACATGGGCAAGATGACTGAAAAGCCTTGTTTTTCAGTAAGATGGAACAAGAGAGCAACTTGTTGGAAGTAATACATTTTGATGTATGCTGTCCAATGAGTGCTGAGGCACGCAGTGGATATCGTTATGTTCTTACTTCACAGATGATTTGAGTAGATGTTGTATATTTACTTGATGAAACACAAGTCTGAATTATTGAAAGGTTCAAGTAGTTTCAGAGTGAAGTTGAAGATCTTCGTGACAAGGGGATAAAATGTCTATGATATGATCATAGAGATGAATATCTGAGTTGCGAGTTTGGTACACAATTAAGACATTGTGGAAATTGTTTCACAACTAACACCGCCTGGAACACCATAGTGTGATGGTGTGTCCGAACATCATAGATACACCCCATTGGATATGGGGCATACCATGATGTCTCTTATCCAATTACCACTATTGTTCATGGGTTAGGCATTAGAGATAACCGCACTCACTTTAAATAGGGCACCATGTAATTCCATTGAGATGACACCGTATGAACTATGGTTTAGAGAAACCTAAGCTGTCGTTTCTTAAAAGTTTGGGCTGCGAAGCTTATGTGAGAAGGTTTCAGCCAGATAAGCTCGAACCCAAAGCGGATAAATACATCTTCATAGGACACTCAAAAATAGTTGGATATACCTCCTATCTCAGATCCGGAAGCAAAAGTAATTGTTTCTTGAAACGGGTCCTTTCTCGAGGAATAGTTTCTCTCGAAAGAATTGAGTGGGAGGATGGTGGAGACTTGATGAGGTTATTGAACCATCACTTCAACTAGTGTGTATCAGGGCACAG
This sequence comes from Triticum dicoccoides, assembly GCF_002162155.2. NCBI lineage: Eukaryota > Viridiplantae > Streptophyta > Magnoliopsida > Poales > Poaceae > Triticum > Triticum dicoccoides. The sequence continues at coordinate 656,384,122 of NC_041381.1, forward strand.
GAAGTTGTTCCTGTGGCACCTACACCAATTGAAGTGGAAGTTGATGATAGTGATCATGAAACTTTGGATCAAGTCACTACCGAACCTCGTAGGGTGACAAGGATGCGTACTACTTCAGAGTGGTACAGTAATCATGTCTTGAAGGTCATGTTGCTAGACAACAATGAACCTACGAACTATGGAGAAGCGATGGTGGGCCCGGATTCCAACAAATGGCTCGTGGCCATAAAATCCGAGAGAGGATCCATGTCTAGAAACCAAAGTGTAGACTTTGGAAGAACTACTTGATGGTCGTAAGGCTATTGGGTACAGATGGATTTTAAAAGGAAAACGGACAATGATGGTAAGTATCACCATTAAGAAAGCTCGACTTGTCGTTAAGATGTTTTCTGACAAGTTCAAGGAGTTGACTACGATGAGACTTTCTCACTCGTAGAGATGCTAAGAGTCTATTACAATTATATTAGCAGCTACTGCATTATTTATGGAATCTTGCTGATAGGATGTCAAAATATAGTTTCCTCGATGATTTTCTTGTGGAAAGGTTGTATGTGATACATCCAGAAGGTTTTGTCAAAGATGCTAATAAGTATGCGAAACTCTAGCAATCCTTATAAGGATTGGAGTAAGCATCTCGGAGTTGGAATATACACTTTGATGAGATTATCAAAGATTTTGGGTTTATACAAAGTTTATGAGAAACTTGTATTTCCAAAGAAGTGAGTGGGAGCACTATAACATTTCTGATGAGTATATGTTGTTGACATATTGTTGATCGGAAATGATGTAGAATTTCTGGAAAGAATATAGGGTTATTTGAAAAGTGTTTTTCAATGGAAAACCTGGATTAAGCTACTTGAACATTGAGTACAAGATCTATAAGGATAGATCAAAACGCTTAATAGTACTTTCAAATGAATACATACCGTGACAAGATTTTGAAGGAGTTCAAAATAGATCAGCAAAGTAGGAGTTTTTGGTTGTGTTACATGGTCTGAGTATTGAGTAAGACTCAAGACATGACCACGGCAGAAGAGAGAGAAAGGACGAAGGTCGTCCCCTATGCTTCAGACGTAGGCTCTATAGTATGCTATGCTGTGTACCACACCGGAAGTGTGCCTTGCCATGAGTCAGTCAAGGGGTACAAGGGTGACCCAGGAATGGATCACAGGACAGCAGTCAAACTTATCCTTAGTAACTGGTAGACTAAGGAATTTTCTCAATTATGGAGGTGGTAAAAGAGTTCGTCGTAAAGGGTTACGCTGATGCAAGCTTTGACACTAATCCAGATTATTCTGAGTAGTAAACCAGATTCGAATAGTAGAACAGTTATTTGGAATAGCTCCAAATAGAGCGTGGTAGCTGCATCTAGGAGATGACATAGAGATTTGCAAAACACAAACGGATCTCAAAGGTTCAGATCCGTTGACTAGTAACCTCTCTCACAAGCGAGATATGATCAAACCCCATGGGTGTCGATTCATTACAATCACATAGTGATGTGAACTAGATTATTGACTCTAGTGCAAGTGGGACACTGTTGGAAATATGCCCTAGAGGCAATAATAAAATGGTTATTATTATATTTCCTTGTTCATGATAATTGTCTATTATTCATGCTATAATTGTATTGACCGGAAACCGCAATAGATCTGTGAACACATAGACCACAACATGTCCCTAGTGAGCCTCTAGTTGACTAGCTCATTGATCAACAGATGGTCATGGTTTCTTGACCATGGACATTGGATGTCTTTGATAATGGGATCACATCATTAGGAGAATGATGTGATGGACAAGACCCAATCCTAAGCCTAACACAAAGATCGTGTAGTTCGTTTGCTAAAGCTTTTCTAATGTCAAGTATCATTTCCTTAGACCATGAGATTGTGCAACTCCCGGATACCGTAGGAATGCTTTGGGTGTGCCAAACGTCACAACGTAACTGGGTGGCTATAAAGGTGCACTACGGGTATCTCCGAAAGTGTCTGTTGGGTTGGCACGAATCGAGACTAGGATTTGTCACTCCGTGTGATGGAGAGGTATCTCTGGGCCCACTCGGTAGGACATCATCATAATGTGCACAATGTGATCAAGGAGTTGATCACGGGATGATGTGTTACGGAATGAGTAAAGAGACTTGCCGGTAATGAGATTCAACAAGGTATCGGGATACCGACAATCGAATCTCGGGAAGTACTATACCGCTAGACAAAGGGAATTGTATACGGGATTGATTGAATCCTTGACATCGTCGTTCATCTGATGAGATCATCGTGGAACATGTGGGAGCCAACATGGGTATCCAGATCCCGCTGTAGGTTATTGATGACGCTAGGGAAATATGCCCTAGAGGCAATAATAAAATGGTTATTGTTGTATTTCCTTGTTCATGATAATTGTCTATTATTCATGCTATAATTTTATTGACCAGAAACCGCAATACATGTGTGAATACATAGACCACAACATGTCCCTAGTGAGCCTCTAGTTGACTAGCTCGTTGATCAACAGATGGTCATGGTTTCCTGACCATGGACATTGGATGTCATTGATAACGGGATCACATCATTAGGAGAATGATGTGATGGACAAGACCCAATCCTAAGCCTAGCACAAGATCGTGTAGTTCGTATGCTAAAGCTTTTCTAAATGTCAAGTATCTTTTCCTTAGACCATGAGATTGTGCAACTCCCGGATACCGTAGGAATGCTTTGGGTGTACCAAACGTCACAACGTAACTGGGTGGCTATAAAGATGCACTACGGGTATCTCCGAAAGTGTCTGTTGGGTTGGCACGAATCGAGACTGGGATTTGTCACTCCGTGTGACGGAGAGGTATCTCTGGGCCCACTCGGTAAGACATCATCATAATGTGCACAATGTGATCAAGGAGTTGATCACGGGATGATGTGTTACGAGTAAAGAGACTTGCCGGTAACGAGATTGAAGAAGGTATCGGGATACCGACGATCGAATCTCGGGCAAGTACTATACCGGTAGACAAAGGGAATTGTATACGGGAATGATTGAATCCTTGACATCGTGGTTCATCCGACGAAATCATCGTGGAGCATGTGGGAGCCAACATGGGTATCCAGATCCCGCTGTTGGTTCTTGGTCGGAGAGTTATCTCGGTCTTGTCTGCATGGTTCCCGAACCCGTAGGGTCTACACACTTAAGGTTCGATGATGCTAGGGTTATAAAGGAAGTTTGTATGTGGTTAACGAATGTTGCTATGAGTCCCGGATGAGATCCGGGACGTCACGAGGAGTCCCGGAATGGTCCGGAGGTAAAGATTTATATATGGGAAATCCTGTTTTGGTCACCGGAAAAGTTTCGGGTGCTATCGGTAACGTACCGGGACCACCGGGAGGGTCTCGGGGGTCCACCAGGTGGGGCCACTGTCCCCAGAGGGATGCGTGGGCCAAGTGTGGGAGGGGACCAGACCCAGGTGGGCTGGTGCGCCCCCCCACCAGGGCCCAAGGCACCTAGGGTTGAAAACCCTAGGGGAGGGGGCGCCTCCACCTTCCTTGGGGGGCAAGTCTCCCCCTCCTGGCCGCCGCCCCTCCCCTTTAGATGGGATCTGGAGGGGCCGGCCCCCTCTCCCCTTCCCCTATATATATTGGGGGTTTTGGGGCTGCCAAGAACAAGAGTTTTTCCTCTCCCTGGCGCAGCCCTGCCCCTCTCCCTCCTCGTCTCTCGCGGTGCTTGGCGAAGCCCTGCTGGAGTGCCACACTCCTCCATCACCACCACGCCGTTGTGTTGCTGCTAGACGGAGTCTTCCCCAACCTCTCCCTCTCTCCTTGCTGGATCAAGGCACGGGAGACGTCACCGGGCTGCATGTGTGTTAAACGCGGAGGTGCCGTCCGTTCGGCACTAGGATTTTCGGTGATTTGAATCACGACGAGTACGACTCCCTCAACCCCGTTCTCTTGAACGCTTCCGCTTAGCGATCTACAAGGGTATGTAGATGCACTCCCCTCTCTCTCGTTGCTAGTCTCTCCATAGATAGATCTTGGTGACTCGTAGGAAAATTTTGAATTTCTGCTACGTTCCCTAACAACAGATGCACTAGAGCTATAGGTGTATGAAAGCTCAAAAAGAAACTAAGTGGGTGTGAATCCAACTTGCTTGCTCACGAAGACTCAGGGCACTTTGAGGAAGCCCATCATTGGAATATACAAGCCAAGTTCTATAATGAAAATTCCCACTAGTATATGAAAGTGACAACATATGAGACTCTCTATCATGAAGATTCATGGTGCTACTTTGAAGCACAAGTGTGGAAAAAGGATAGTAACATTGCCCCTTCTCTCTTTTTCTCTCATTTTTTTATTTGGGCCTTCTCTTTTTTTTGCCTCTTTTTTTTCGTCCGGAGTCTCATCCCGACTTGTGGGGGAATCATAGTCTCCATCATCCTTTCCTCACATGGGACAATGCTCTAATAATGAAGATCATCACACTTTTATTTACTTACAATTCAAGAATTACAACTCAATACTTAGAACAAAATATGACTATATGTGAATGCCTCCGGCGGTGTATTGGGATGTGCAATGATTCAAGAGTGACATGTATGAAATTTTTTTGAACGGTGGCTTTGCCACAAATACAATGTTAACTACATGATCATGCAAAGCAATATGACAATGATGAAGCGTGTCATAATAAATGGAACGGCGAAAAGTTGCATGGCAATATATCTCAGAATGGCTATGGAAATGACATAATAGGTAGGTATGGTGGCTGTTTTGAGGAAGGTAATGGTGGGTGTTATGGTACCGGCGAGAGTTGCGCGGCACAAGAGAGGCTGGCAATGGTAGAAGGGTGAGAGTGCGTATAATCCATGGACTCAACATTAGTCATAAAGAACTTGAAAGTGCAACTATCCCTGTGTGGTTTTGGTAATTCCTAACAACATATAGCTCATTGACCTAACGCTATTTCAAGAAAAATATTTCAGGAAAGCTCAATGATTGGCATGGCATGGATGAGAAAAGTGGACCCCTCAAAATGCTAAGGACAAAAGGATTGGCTCAAGCTCAAAGCACAAGACTCTACATTTTCCATTTTAGTGATCCAAGATCACATTGAGTCTATAGGAAAAGCCAATACTATCAAGGAGGGATGAGGTGTTGCTTAATGAGGTTCTTGCTCAAAATGCTTAGTGAGATGATCCAAACCCTCAACTACTTTCTCACATCCACATATGACCTAAACCAAAAGTCAAACTTGGCCTCACCGATTCTTTCAATCCGGCGCCACCAAGTTCAGCTGTCATAGCCACTACCACAAACTGTAGTCTTTTCGGTCTCACCGATAGGGATCTCGGTCTCACCGAGATGGGATTGTAATCTCACGGTTTCCCTTTGTAATGTTTCGGTCTCACCGAAATGAGCGATTGGTCCCATCGAGATTGCAATGTAAACTCTCTGTTTCCCTTTCGTAATGTTTCGGTCTCACCGAAATGAGCGAATTGGTCCCATCGAGTTTGCCAAACCAACTTTCTGGTTAGCTTATTACGAAAATCGGTTCCACTAAGTTTGTGTAATCAGTCTCACCGAGATTATGTTATGCCCTAACACTAACCATATCGGTCCCACCGAGTTGACATGTCGGTCCCACCGAAAATCCTAACGATCACATTATTTGCTAAATCGGTCTGACCGAGTTTCAAGATTCGATCCCATCGAGATTGGTAAGTTGTGTGTAATGGTTAGATTTTGTGTGGAGGCTATATATACCCCTCCACCCACTCTTCATTCGTGGAGAGAGCCATCAGAACATGCCTACACTTCCAACTTACATTTTCTGAGAGTGAACCACCTACACTTGTGTTGAGGTCAAGATATTCCAATCCTACCATATGAATCTTGATCTCTAGCCTTCCCCAAGTTGCTTTCCACTCAAATATTCTTTCCACCAAATCCAAATCCTGTGAGAGAGAGTTGAGTGTTGGGGAGCTATCATGAATCACAAGAGCAAGGAGTTCATCATCAACACACCATTTGTTACTTCTTGGAGAGTGGAGTCTCCTAGATTGGCTAGGTGTCACTTGGGAGCCTCTGACAAGATTGTGGAGTTGAACCAAGGAGTTTGTAAGGGCAAGGAGATCGCCTACTTCGTGAAGATCTACCCCTAGTGACGCAAGTCCTTCGTGGGCGACGGCCATGGTGGGATAGACAAGGTTGCTTCTTCGTGGACCCTTCGTGGGTGGAACCCTCCGTAGACTCGCGCAACCGTTACCCTTCATGGGTTGAAGTATCCATCAACGTGGATGTACGATAGCACCACCTATCGGAACCACGGCTCAAAAATCTCCGTGTCTCCAATTGCGGTTGCCTCCTCAAACTCCTCTCCTTTACCTTCATATGCAATTGTTTTACATTCCACTGCTATACTCTAGAATTGCATGTGTAGGTTGATTGCTTGACTTGTGCTAAGTTGCTAAAATCTGCCTAGAATTAAAATTGGGAAAAGGCAAGGTTTTTATTTGGTCAAGTAGTCTAATCACTCCCCCTCTAGACATACTTCTGATCCTACAAGTGGTATCAGAGCATTGGTCTCCATTTTCTTTGATTTCCATAGCTTTTGGTAGTGATAGCCTTGGTTTCACAACCTAGGAGAGTATGGCGTCTAGTGAGGGAAATTACCACCGTAGAGGTCCTTACTTTGATGGTACTAATTTGCTAGTTGGAAGCATAAGATGAAAATGCATATTCTTGGACATAACCCCGCCGTTTGGGCTATCATGTGTATTGGCTTGCAAGGTGAATTCTTTGATGGGAGAGAACCGAACCGTGAAGCTTCTGCGGAAGAATTGAAGATACTGCAATACAATGCTCAAGCTTGTGATATCCTCTTCAACGGTTTGTGCCCCAAAGAATTCAAAAAAATTAGCCGTCTTGAGAATGCAAAGGAAATTTGGGATACTTTGATTTACATGCACGAAGGTACCGACTCCGTCAAGGAATCCAAATTGGATGTGCTTCAAAGTCAACTTGACAAGTTCAAGATGAAGGATGGTGAAGGCGTCACTGAAATGTACTCTAGGCTTGCTCTCATCACAAATGAGATTGCCGGCTTAGGAAGTGAAGAGATGACCGGCATATTCATCATCAAGAAGATCCTAAGAGCCTTGGATGGAAAATATGATACCGTGTGCACATTGATCCAAATGATGCCCAATTACAAGAATCTCAAGCCAATGGAGGTCATTGGAAGAATTGTTTCTCATGAGATGTCACTCAAGGATAAGGAAGAGCTTCACAACAAGTCTAGTGGTGCTTACAAAGCCTCATGTGAAGCTCCCACATCATGAAGTGAGAAACAAACCTTCAATGAAGAATTGAACCTAATGGTGAAGAACTTCAACAAGTTCTACAAGAGTAGAAGCAAGGAAAGAAGTTCCAAGTCAAGGTCCTACAATGACAAAAGATCTTCTAGTCGTGAGCGTAATTGGTACAATTATGGAAGACCCGTACACTATTCCAATGAGTGAATGGCTCCCTACAAAAGAAGAGAAGAATCTCCAAAGAGACCCGCTAGATAAATTGGACGGTCCGGTCTCTACGATCTCGTGGTAGATCTACTCTTGTACTACTCATATCTTCAATATTAATCAAGCAGGAAGTAAGGTTTTACCTCCATAAAGAGGGCCCGAACCTGGGTAAACATTGTGTCCCTTGCTTCCTGTTACCATCAGCCTAAGAGGCACAGATCGGGACCCCCCACCCGAGATCCACCGGTTTTGACACCGACATTGGTGCTTTCATTGAGAGTTCCTCTGTGTTGTTGCTTTGAGGCTTGATGGCGTCTTCAATCGTCAACAACACGGTCCAGGGTGAGACTTTTCTCCCCGGACAGATCTTTGTGTTCGGCGGCTTCACACTGTGGGCCAATTCGCTTGGCCATCTAGTGCAGATCGACAGCTACGCCTCTGGCCACAAGATCAGGTTCGGAAACTTGAACTACACGATGGATATTCGCGGAGACTTGATCTTCGACGGATTCGGCCCTGTGCCAAGAGCGCCGGACAGTCACGACGAGCACGGCCTAGACCTGCTGTTGGACAATGCTCGGAACATCATCCCTGCAATAGCCCGGGATCTAAATCCGGAATGGGTTGCGTTGCCCAAGGATGGAGGGGTAGACCCTGCCCCGCAGGCCGCATACTGCTACGTCTTGAGCTAGCGTTGGTTTTCCCCAAAGATGAGAGGGTGATGCAGGAAGTGTAGCGTAAGTATTTCCCTCAGTTTTGAGAACCAAGTATCAATCCAGTAGGAGGCTCCTCAAAAGTCCCATGCACCTACACAAACAAACTGAGAACTCGCAAACAACACAATAAAGGGGTTGTCAATCCCTTCACGACCACTTGCGAAAGTGAGATCTGATAGAGATAGTATGATAAGATAAATATATTTTTGGTATTTTATAATATAGATGCAAAAAGTAAAGATGCAAATAAAGTAGATTGAAAGCAAATATGATAAGAGATAGACCCGGGGGGCATAGGTTTCACTAGAGGCTTCTCTCGAGATAGCATAAGTATTACGGTGGGTGAACAAATTACTATCGAGCAATTGATAGAAAAGCGCATAGTTATGAGATTATCTAGGCATGATCATGTATATAGGCATCATGTCCATAACAAGTAGACCGACTCCTGCCTGCATCTACTACTATTACTCCACACATCGACCGACTCCTGCGTGCATCTAGAGTATGATGTAGAGGGATAAACTCATGCAATATGATGTAAACCCCATGTTGTTATCCTCGATGACAACAATACAATATGTGTCTTGCAACCCTTTCTGTCACTGGGTAAGAACACCGCAAGATTGAACATAAAGCTAAGCACTTCTCCCATGGCAAGAAAGACCAATCTAGTAGGCCAAACCAAACTGATAATTCGAAGAGACTTGCAAAGATAACTCAATCATACATAAAAGAATTCAGAGAAGATTCAAATATTATTCATAGATAAACTTGATCATAAACCCACAATTCATCGGATCTCGACGAACACACCGCAAAAAGAGATCACATCGAATAGATCTCCACAAGAGAGGGGGAGAACATTGTATTGAGATCCAAAAAGAGAGAAGAAGCAATCTAGCTAATAACTATGGACCCGTAGGTCTGTGGTAAACTACTCACAACTCATCGGAGGGGCAAGGATGTTGATGTAGAAGCCCTCCATGGTCGATTCCCGCTCCGGTAGAGTGCCGGCGAAGGCTCCAAGATGGGATCTCGTGGATACAGAAGGTTACGGCGGTGGAAATTGTGTTTCGTGGTGCTCCTGGATGTTTTCGGGGTATGTAGGTATATATAGGAGGAAGAAGTGCGTCGGACGCCGCCCGAGGGGCCCACAAGATAGGGGGGCGCACCCTACAGGGGGGGGTGGCCCCCTATCTCCTGGGGTCCTCGAGAGCTTCTTGACTTGCACTCGAAGCTCTCCGGATCACGTTCGTTCGAAAAATCACGCTCCCGAAGGTTTCATTCCGTTTGGACTCCGTTTGATATTTCTTTTCTTCAAAATACTGAAATAGGCAAAAAGATAGCAATATGGGTTGGGCCTCCGGTTAGTAGGTTAGTCCCAAAAATGATATAAATGTGTAAAGTAAAGCCCAATAACATCCAAAAGGGGTAATATAATAGCATGGAACAATCAAAAAATTTAGATACGTTGGAGACGTATCAAGCATCCCCAAGCTTAATGCCTACTCGTCCTTGAGTAGGTAAATGATAAAAAGAGAATTTTTTATGTGGAATGCTACCTAGCATAATTCATAATGTAATCTTCTTTCACGTGGCATCAATGTTCAGATCCAAATGATTCAAGATAAAAGCTTATAAAACATAAAAATAATAATGCTTCAAAGCATACTAACAAATAATCATGTCCTATCAAAATAGCATAGCCAAAGAAAGCTTATCCCTACAAAATCATATAGTTAGGCCATGTTTCATTTTCGTTACACAAAATACTCCCGTCATGTACAACCCCGATGACGAGACGAGCAATTGGTTCATACTTTTTAACGCACTTCAGCTTTTTCAACTCTTTCGCAATACATGAGCGCAAGCCATGGACATAGCACTATGGTGGTATATGGTGGTTGTGAGGACAAAAAAGGGATAAGATAGTCTCACATCAACTAGGCGTATTAACGGGCTGTATGGAGATGCCCATTAATAGATATCAATGTGAGTGAGTAGGGATTGCCATGCAACGGATGCACTAGAGCTATAAATATATGAAAGCTCAACAAAAGAAACAAGTGGGTGTGCATCCAACTTGCTTGCTCACGAATACCTAGGGCACTTTGAGGAAGCCCATCATTGGAATATACAAGCCAAGTTCTATAATGAAAAATTCCTACTAGTATATGAAAGTGACAACATATGAGACTCTCTATCATGAAGATCATGGTGCTATTTTGAAGCACAAGTGTGGAAAAAGAGATAGTAGCAATTGTCCCTTCTCTCTTTTTCTCTCTTTTTTATTTTTCTCTCTTTTTCTTTTTTTTTTCTTTTTCTCTTTTACTTTTTTTTCCGTTTTTTTCTTTTTGGTGGGCATCTTTGGCCTCTTTTATTTTTATAAAGTCCGAAGCCTCATCCCGACTTGTGGGGGAATCATAGTCATTATCATCCTTTCCTCACTAGGACAATGCTCTAATAATAAAGATCAGCACACTTTTATGGATTTACAACTCAAAAACTACAACTCAAAGCTAGAACAAGATGTGACTCTATGTGAATGCCTCCGGCGGTGTACCGGGATATGCAATGAATCAAGAGGGACATGTATGAAGATTATGAAGGTGGCTTTGCCACAAATACGATGTCAACTACATGATCATGCAAAGAGCAATATGACAATGATGAAACGTGTCATAATAAACGGAACGGTGGAAAGTTGCATGGCAATATATCTCGGAATGGCTATGGAAATGTCATAATAGGTAGGTATGGTGGCTGTTTTGAGGAAGGTAAATAAAGGGTTCAATACCGGCGAGAGTTGCGCGGTAATAATAAAGGCTAGCAAAGTAAAAGGATAAGTGTGCATATGTCCATGGACTCACATTAGTCAAAAAAAAGAACTCATATACTTATTGCAAAAGTCTAGTTCGCCCTCGAAGCAAAGTACTACTACGCATGCCCCAAGAGGGATAGATTGGTAGGAAAAAATTCCATCGCTCGTCCCCAGCTGCCACTCATAAGGAAGACACTCAAAAGAGCACCTCATGCAACAAATTTGTCACACAACTTTTACCATACGTGCATGCTACGGGACTTTCCAACTTCAACAAAAGTATTTCTCAATTTCATAATTACCCACTAGCATGACCCTAACATTACTACCTTTATATCTCAAAACAATTATCAAGCAACAAATTGACCATAGCATCCAATTCAATTTCTATGATAGTTTTGTTTATACCCAACTTGGATGCTCATCATTCTAGGACCAAATTTGTAACCAAAGAAAATACCATGCTATTCTAAAGGACTCTCAAAATATTATAAGTGAAGCATGAGAGACTAGCAATTTTTATAAAATCAAGCCACCGCCGTGCTCTAAAAGATATAAGTAAAGTACTAGAGCAAAAACTATCAAGCTCAAAAGATATAAGTGAAGCACATAGAGTATTCTAGCAAATTCTAATAAAATAGGCTTCTCCAAAAAGGTGTGTACAGCAAGGATGATTGTGGTAAACTAAAAAGCAAGGACTAATATAATACACGACGCTCCAAGCAAAACACATATCATGTGGCGAATAAAAATATAGCTCCAAGTAAAGTTACCAATGAACGAAGAGGAAAGAGGGGATGCCTTCCCGGGGCATCCCCAAGCTTAGGCTTTTGGCTATTATTGAATATCTTGGGGTGCCTTGGGAATCCCCAAGCTTAGGATCTTGCCACCCTTTATTCCATAGTCCATAAAAGCTTTATCCAAAACTTGAAAACTTCACAACACAAAACTCAACAGGAAATCTTATAAGCTCCGTTAGTGAAAGAAAACAAAACCACCACATAAGGTACTGCAATGAACTCATTATTTATTTATTTTGATGTTAAACCTACTGTATTCCAACTTCCTTATGGTTTCTAAACTAATTTACTAGCCATAGATGCATTGAAATAAGCAAACAACACACGAAAAACAGAATCTGTCAAAAACAGAACAGTCTGTAGCAATCTGTAACTAACGCAAACTTCTGGAACTCTAAAAATCCTACCAAAATAGGAGGTAGTGGAAAATTTGTTTATTGATCAGCAGCAAAAAGAATCAATGCAAAATCACATTTCTGTGATTTATTGAATTTTTCCTCGTGAGTGCAAAGTTTCTGTTTTTTCAGCAGAATCAAATCAACTATCATCGTAGGTTATCCTATAGGTTCTACTTGGCACAAACACTAACTAAAAGATAAAAACACATCTAACCAGAGAGTAGATGCAATATTTATTACTAAACAGGAGCAAAAACAAAAAACATAAAGAAAGATTGGGTTGCCTCCCAACTAGCGCTATCGTTTAACGCCCCTAGCTAGGCATAAAAGCGAAGATAGATCTAAGTGGCGCCATCTTTGGCACTAAATTCATAAGTAGAGCACTTGTGATCTATAAGGATTTATCCCCTTTTTTCAATGGATAAATCTTTAGGCAAAAATTCAAGAAATTTATTGGTAGCAAAAGGTTCCTTAACTAAAGAGAGACAATTGGGAAGAACACTTATGGATTTGAGATCTGCGTCTCCCTTACTAAAAGATTCACCCTTATTTTTAGGAACATAGATAAACTTGGTGGTTTTTGTAGGGGGTTTTGGAGTGTTTTTCATGGGAGAAAACGCCGAACCTAAGTTGGTAATTATATCCTCAAGTTTACCAATTCTAGCAGAATCAAGATCTATTTTTTCATTCACTATAGGTTCTTTCTCTTTAAGATTTTTCAAAGTAACTCCAATCCTAGATTCATATTGGGTGACAAGCTTATGAATCTTTTTATCCAAATTTTCAATCATCTCAACAGTGGCAATTTTATTTTCAATAATATCAAGCCGTTGCATAACATGTTCTAAAGTTAAAACAGTTCCATTAACCAAAAGTGGTGGTGGGCTAAACAAATCTAACATAGCATTATAAGCATCAAACATATGGCTACTCAAGAAGTCACCTCCAGCAACAGTATCAAGAACACATCTATTCCAAGGAGTAATGCCTACATAAAAATTATGAAGAAGAACGGAAGTAGAAAGCTTCCTAGAAGATTTATTTTGAGCATTGCAAATTCTATGCCAAACATCTTTTAAATTTTCTCCCTCCCTTTGCTTAAAATTAAGAATTTCATGTTCGGGAGTAATAATGAGGATAGGAAGACTAGCCATAACGACGAAGCAAACGAGCAAACACACGGGCAACGGAAAAAGGCAAGAGAAAAGAGAGGGGGAGATTGGGAAAGAGAGGGCGAATAAACGGCAAGGGTGAAGTGGGGGAGAGGAAAACGAGAGGCAAATAGCAAATAATGTAAATGCGAGGGAGATGGGTTTGTGATGGGTACTTGGTATGTCTTGACTTGAGCGAAGACCTCCCCGGCAACGGCGCCAGAAATCCTTCTTGCTACGTCTTGAGCTAGCGTTGGTTTTCCCCCAAGAGGAGAGGGTGATGCAGCAAGTGTAGCGTAAGTATTTCCCTCAGTTTTGAGAACCAAGGTATCAATCCAGTAGGAGGCTCCTCAAAAGTCCCACGCACCTACACAAACAAACTGAGAACTCGCAACCAACACAATAAAGGGGTTGTCAATCCCTTCACGGCCACTTGCGAAAGTGAGATCTGATAGAGATAGTATGATAAGATAAATATATTTTTGGTATTTTATAATATAGATGCAAAAAGTAAAGATGCAAATAAAGTAGATTGAAAGCAAATATGATAAGAGATAGACCCGGGGGCCATAGGTTTCACTAGAGGCTTCTCTCGAGATAGCATAAGTATTACGGTGGGTGAACAAATTACTTTCGAGCAATTGATAGAAAAGCGCATAGTTATGAGATTATCTAGGCATGATCATGTATATAGGCATCACGTCCATAACAAGTAGACCGACTCCTGCCTGCATCTACTACTATTACTCAACACATGGACCGACTCCTGCCTGCATCTAGAGTATTAAGTTCATAAGAATAGAGTAACACATTAAGCAAGATGACATGATGTAGAGGGATAAACTCATGCAATATGATGTAAACCCCATCTTGTTATCCTCGATGGCAAAAATACAATATGTGTCATGCAACCCTTTCTGTCACTGGGTATGAACACCGCAAGATTGAACCCAAAGCTAAGCACTTCTCCCATGGCAAGAAAGGCCAATCTAGAAGGCCAAACCAAACTGATAATTCGAAGAGACTTGCAAAGATAACTCAATCATACATAAAAGAATTCAGAGAAGATTCAAATATTATTCATAGATAAACTTGATCATAAACCCACTATTCATCGGATCTCGACAAACACACCGCAAAAAGAGATTACATCGAATAGATCTCCACAAGAGAGGGGGAGAACATTGTATTGAGATCCAAAAAGAGAGAAGAAGCCATCTAGCTAATAACTATGGACCCGTAGGTCTGTGGTAAACTACTCACAACTCATCGGAGGGGCAAGGATGTTAATGTAGAAGCCCTCCGTGGTCGATTCCCCCTCTGGCAGAGTGCCGGCGAAGGCTCCAAGATGGTATCTCGCGGATACAGAAGGTTATGGCGGTGGAAATTGTGTTTTGTGGTGCTCCTGGATGTTTTCAGGGTACGTAGCTATATATAGGAGGAAGAAGTACATCGGTGGCCGCCCAAGGGGCCCACGAGACAGGGGGCGCGCCCTACAGGGGGGGCTATCTCGTGGGGTCCTCGGGAGCTTCTTGACTTGCACTCCAAGCTCTCCGGATCACGTTCGTTCCAAAAATCATGCTCCCGAAGGTTTCATTCCGTTTGGACTCCGTTTGATATTCCTTTTCTTCGAAATACTGAAATAGGCAAAAAACTAGCAATATGGGTTGGACCTCCGGTTAGTAGGTTAGTCCAAAAAATGATATAAATGTGTAAAGTAAAGCCCAATAACATCCAAAAGGGGTAATATAATAGCATGGAACAATCAAAAATTATAGATACGTTGGAGACGTATCACATACTCATCGACGTTGGAGCCGAACATAGGTCTCACCTCTATGGAGGCCTGTCACCCTGGACCCCCGGACTCGTACCCGGTTGTTGGTTCCGGTCTGCACACTCTTGAGCCAGCCGAGCCAGGTTGGGCTCCGGTAATGGAGTTTACCGCCGTGGACATCTTTCAGCTCTCACCCTTTGGCGACATGCTGAACTCATTAAATTCTCTCTCTTTGTCAGGAGGCTCTGGGCCGAACTATGTCCGATTTGAGTGGGAAGCAGGCGACGAAGGAATTCGCTGCCCACCCACCACCCACTTCATTGCCACGATCGATGATTTAACCGACGTGCTTGACTTCGACTTCCAAGACATCGACGGTATGGACGACGATGCCGGACACGTACAGGAGCTACCGCTCACAGGGCGGTGGACAGCCACCTCTTCATACGATATATACATGGTGGACACCCTGAAACAAACAAATGTCGATGAGGCAACGGAGGATAACCCCTCCAAGAAGAAAGCAAAGCATGGGCGTCGCCCGCGCCGCTCCAAGCCCCGCCAAAGCAATACCGGCACCAGAGACAAAAACAATCCGGACGGTGCCAACGATGAATACAACCCCGAATAGCCCGCCTTCGAGCATGCCGAGCAGGAAGATGGGCAGGACAACCCAGATGAACAGGCGACGGACGGGTATCCGGAGGAGGACAACTACATGCATTCCTCCGAAGACGAGATTAGCCTCGGCGACGACGAGTTCGGCGTGCCCGAGGACCCCACGGAGCAGGAGCACTTCAAGCGCCAGCTTATTGTCACTGCGAGAAGCCTGAAGAAGAAGCAGTAGCAGCTTCAAGCTAATCAAGACCTACTCACAGATAGATGGACAGAAGTCCTGGCAGCCGAGGAATATGGACTCGAGCGCCACACGGCTGACCGGCTGCCTCGAGGCCGGGACAAAATGGCATATCAGCCCGAATACCAGCCTGCACCCCCGCGCCAGTTTACTATGGCCTGGGGCAATACCCAGGACCTGCGCCGATAAACTGGATAACGCTGCAGGACAACCAAGATCGATCTACGGATCACGGGGGCGCGCCGCAGCACATGACGATGACCGTCATACCGGATACACTAACAGCAAATCCGGCCGGGCCGAATATAACCAGTCAGACACAGCCGGACTGCGTCGCGGCATAGCCCGGCACAGAGGCGCCGCAAAGCCCTCTGCTTCACCTATGAAGTGATGGATCATGAATTCCAAGAAGGGTTCAAACCCGTAAACATCGAATCATACGATGCCACAATAGACCCCGCGGTATGGATTGAAGATTTCCTTCTCCACATTCACATGGCCCGCGGAGATGATCTACATGCCATCAAGTATCTTCCCCTTAAGCTCAAAGGACCCGCCCGGCACTGGCTAAATAGCCTGCCCGTAAATTCCATTGGCAGTTGGGAAAACCTGGAAGACACATTTCTTGACAACTTCCAAGGCACATATGTGCGACCTCCAGATTTGATGACTTGAGCCACATTACTCAACAGCCCAGAGAATCAGCAAGGAAATTCTGGACTCGGTTCCTAACTAAAAAGAACCAAATAGTCGACTGTGACGAGTGGCTCACCTGACACCTCAGCCAGAAGAAACCCAAGTCTATGGCAGCTCTCAAGACAATAATGACCCGCTTTTGCGCGGGCGGGGACAGTTGGTTGGCTCGTAGCAGCACTACGCCACATTCTGGCACGTCAGATGTTCGTGACAATAACGGCAAGCTATGACGCAACAGACACAAGCGACGGAACAACGGCGACAACACCGAAGACACGGCGGTCAATGCCGGATTCAGCGGATCATAAATCCGGTCAGCGGAAGAAGCCATTCAAAAGAAACAATCAGGGACCGTCCAGTCTAGACCGTATACTTGAGCGCTCGTGCCAAATTCACGGCACCCCGGACAAGCCAGCCAACCACACCAACAGAGACTGCTGGGTATTTAAACAGGCCGGCAAAATAAACGCCGAAAACAAGGACAAGGGGCTGCACAGCGACGATGACGAGGAGCCCCGGCGTCCGAACATGGGGGGACAAAAGAAATTTCCCCTAGGTCAAAATTGTCAACATGATCTACGCCACCCACATCCCCAAGCGGGAACGGAGGCAAGCACTACGGGACGTCTACGCGATGGAGCCAGTCGTCCCCAAATTCAAACCATGGTCAGAATGTCCGATCACCTTTGATCGTAGGGATCATCCTACTAGCATCTGTCACGGCGGCTCAGCCGCATTGGTTCTAGACCCAATCATAGACAGATTTCACCTCACAAGAGTCCTTATGGACGGAGACAGCAGCCTGAACCTGCTTTACCAGGACACAGTGCGCAAAATGGGCACCGATCCTTCAAGGATTAAGCCCACCAAAACCACCTTTAAAGGTGTAATTCCTGGAGTAGAGGCCCGTTGTACGGGCTCTATAACATTGGAAGTGGTCTTCGGATCTCCGGATAACTTCCAAAGCGAAGAGCTAATCTTCGATATCGTCCCTTCCCGCAGTGGTTACCACGCACTGCTCGGACGAACCGCATTCGCTAGATTCAGTGCGGTACCACACTATGCATACCTCAAGCTCAAGATGCCAGGCCCACGCGGGGTCATAACAGTCAACGGAAATATGGACCGCTCTCTCCATACAGAAGAGCACCCTGCAGCCCTTGCGGCAGAAGTACAATGCGGCCTCCTCCGGCAAGCCACCAATCCGGCAACGACAACCTCAAGCTCCGTCAAGCAAGGGCGGAACACCCCGCAACAGGATCAGCAGGCACGCCAAGAGCATGACTAGTAGTCCGGCCTCCGCTCAAATCCCATCAAAGCAGCATTCGTGCCACGCGTACACAATTACGCACTCAAAATACCATGGGCATAGGCGGAGGTGTAGCAGTGGCTCAGTCAACAGTATGGTATTGCTTCGTAACCTTTCCTTTTACCTTTAAGAACATTGCTTTAGTGCAGCTTCTCCAGAAGAGCCGGATTGTCGGACTTACATAGGAGAGAAAACCAAGGAGGCAACAGGCTTTGCACACAGAAGGAAATACCCAGGTGGAATCTATTTGCGATCGCTATACCTGCTTTATCTATTTGTACGTAGCCTGCCCCTGGATAGGATATGTCAAATAACCCTATTTATCTCCGCTTAATGCATTCATTGTACACATACGCCTAAACGTATTATTCATCAATGGGAGATAATATACAGCGTCAGCTTATTATTCTTATTTGAGCATTTTTCTTACAAATGTCTATTTGATTTTGCATCCGTACACTTTGGTACGTTCAGTTTGCCAGGGGCTTCTTATGGCGCCCCATAATACGGTAAAATAAGTCCGAACACTTTCAACAGTGCGGCACCCCAAACTTATAGCATTATATGCATCAGCTCCGAATCATGTCTTGGGTCTACAGTTGGGATAGCCCAGCTCCCTTGTTTTGGTGCCTTACATTCCGTTATATCGGCTAAGGTAGCGCAGGGAGAACTACTGTGATTGTGCCCTGGTTCTTCCGGACGAGCACCTCAATAGAGAAAGCCGAAAACTGACCGACATGATGTGGCGAGAGCTGGTCGCTGTTCGAGAGGTCTTAAAATCGTTCAAGACTTTTCCGCTTTAGGCGATAATTCGGCTTCGTTCGATCTAGGCATATATAGCGCCCCAATTCGGCCTTCCGGATTCTAGGGGCTTCACCGAAATTTAAAATTGTAGACTTCTATGGCTAAGTGAAGGTTATAAAGCCGCATAGTCCGATTGCCTTGTTCGCTGTGCTGGACACCTCCTTAAGGGACCAAACATTTGGATAAAGAGTGTACGGGTTTTCCACGAACACCCCAATACTAGTTACATGGGGACGGAAGCCGACGACTGGCCTACTTTCAGAATTTGATAAATAGCCGCACAGAAGGTAATATTTTAAATAACAAAAGCGCTACATAGCGCAAGTAACTTCGTCTTTAAATTACAAACATGACAGAAGTGAATTCATTCAAAAATTGTGTCCTTGGTACATTCATCGGCCACGAGGCGAGCACCCTTCATAACACCATCATAATACTTCTCGGGAATGCGATGTGGCTTGCCTTCGGGCGGCCCGTCCTTCACCAGCTTTTCCGCATCCAGCTTGCCCCAATGCACCTTCGCACGGGCAAGGGCCCGGCGGGCACCGTCAATGCAAATGGATCGATTGATGACTTCCAGGCGCGGACAGGCATTCACCATCCGCTTGATCAGGCCGAAGTAGCTGGTGGGCAGGGGCTCACCAGGCCACATCCGGACTATGAAATCTTTCATAGCCACCTCGGCCGCCTTGTGGAGTTCGACCAACTGCTTCAGTTGGTCACTCAGAGGCGTTGAATGTCCGGCCCCAGCATACTGGGACCAGAACAACTTCTCCGTCGAGCTCCCCTCCTGGGCACGGTAGAACTCCGCGGCATCTGATACGCTGCGTGGCAGATCTGCGAATGCCCCTGGAGAGCTCCGGACTCGGGTAAGTAAAAGAAACGCCTCCTCCACATGTTTGCTTTGCATAAAGAATTTCTTACCCGCCGTTATCTTTTTGGCCTCCTGGATTTCCTGTTGTGCCCTCTCGGCTTCAGCCTTGGCGTCTTTTATACTTGTAAGGGCCTTCGCAAGCTCGGCCTCTCTTACTTTAAGCTCATGCTCCACGGACTCGACCTTTTTGCCGAGCTCTAGGAGCTCTTCTTGTACCTCGCCCACTCGGGCTTCTTGCTTTTTGCGCTCCTTGTGCTCCAAGGCCGCCTTGTGTTCGGCCTCGGACAACGCTTTCTTGAGAGACGCCACTTCGGTGGTGGCCTCTGTTACTAAATCACGATGCTTCGTCGTTAGCATATTTAGATTTTATCTGTCATTCATTATATAAGAGAGGGGAATCATTCACCTTTTCTCTCCTCAAGCTGCCTCCTCATGAGGCCGAGCTCCCCCTGCACCCGCTCCAAGTACTGCTTTAGGCCGGCGATTTTGGCCGTACGGGCAGCAGCGGCCAGCAGCACAGCCTGCTTATGCACATTCAAACTTACTGTTAAACTCCTGTGGATTATAATTGACCCTCTGTTTGGTTTTTCCTTCCGAACACCAAACAGAGTATCAGGGGCTACTACCTATCGGGTGGTAATTTCACACATTTTTATTACTTACCTCAAAGCCTGTTAGGAGGCTGGTGCAGGCTTCGGTTAGTACGCTCTTGGCGGACAAAACCTTCTGAATCACCGCACTCATGAGAGTATGGTGCTCTTCACCTATGGAAGCGCCGCGAAGCGCTTCCAGCAGACGATCCGACGCCTCGGGCGTAGCGGAAGTACTCGGCACAGACGGCTCGCCCTGCTTAACAAGGGGCTATCCGCCTGAGTCCGGAACCACAGGAGGTTCCGGAACAGTGTTCGGCTGAGAGTCCCGCTTACTGCGGCTCTCACCAACATGATCCGTGGGGACCTTGAACCCCGCGTGTCCGACGTTTGGAATGCTGCCTTGGGGCGCCTCCAGATCCACCTCCCCCCGCTCGGGGAGCCTTTGGGACAACACCTCCGTGTCGTCCGCAGGTCGAGGAGAACTGGCCGTCGGGAGTGAGTCCATTGCTGACTCACTCAAGGACCCGTCCGAAGACGACACCTCGGGATGGGCCCTGGCCGGACTGCATAGAAGTTCGGCGTTATAACAAAACTATGAAGAAAAATTACGATGGAGTGCGGATACTTACGATCGCACTACGGGCTTCTTCCTGGGCAGCCACCCCTCCTCGCTATCAACGGCGATGGCGGAGTAGTCCGGAAGGGACACCTTTCCCTTCTTGGACGTCCCAGCCTCCCCTTCCGGGGCGGCCTTCCTCTTTTTCTCCCCCCAGTACGGGGAGGAGGAGTTTCTTCTTGTTTTCCCCCGCTTCCGCAGGAGGAATCTGCCTCGTCGTCATTAGATAACAAGGGTATGACGACCTTGCGCCGGGGGCCTCTCCTGGTGCCCTGGTCCGCCCTCTCAGGCCCCTCATCCTTTCCAGATGGGGCGGCCTCCTCTTCTTCTTCTTCTTCCCCTTCGGGGGAGGAGTGTGCCTCGTCGTCTTCGGATGAGGCTTGCGTAACCTTACGTCGGAGACCCTTTCGGGTCCCCGGGGCCTTCTTATCGACCTTCTTCTCCGGTCCCTTATAGGGCGCCGGGACCAGCATCTTCGTCAGGAGATCATTAGCTGGGCTTTCTGGCAGCGGAGCCGGACAGTCGATCCGCTCCGCTGTCTCTACATAATCCTGAACAAATGTACACAATTACTTAAGGCTCCCCCATGAATGTATTGGGAAGAACAGAATCCGGTGGCAGCCTGAGAACTCACCTGAATAGGACGCCGTGCGGCGTGGAGCCCACGGTCCTCGGATATGGGAGGAGGTACTTCAGAGGCCTTGAACAACACCTTCCACGTGTTTTTGTGCTTCATGCCGTAGAGCCTCTGAAGCGTCTAGTGTTTGGCCGGGATGAACTCCCACAGATTGAATGCCCGCCTTTGGCATGGCAGAATCCGGCGAACGAGCATGACCTGGATCATGTTGACAAGCTTGATGTTCTTCATGCCCTTGATGCAGTTTATGAGTCCGGTCAGCTCCGTAGATTCGCCCCATAACAGACCCTTCTGTTCCCAGGAGGTGAGCTGCATAGGGGTTCCAGATCGGAACTCGGGGGCCACCGCCTAGTCGGCGTCGTGCGGCTCGGTGATGTAGAACCACCCCGACTGCCACCCCTTCACGGTTTCCACAAAGGAGCCGTTGAGCCAGGTGACGTTAGGCATCTTGCCCACCATGGCTCCTCCGCACTCCGCTTGCTGGCCGCTCACGATATTCGGCTTCACACAGAAGGTTTGTAGCCATAAGCTGAAATGAGGCTTGATGCGGAGGAAAGCCTCGCATACGACGATGAACGCCGAGATGTTGAGGACGAAGTTCGGGGCTAGATCATGGAAATCTATCCCGTAGTAGAACATAAGCCCGCGGACGAAGGGGTGGAGTGGAAACCCCAGTCCACGGACGAAGTGGGCAAGAAACATGACCCTCTCATGGGGTCCTGGAGTTGGAATGACCTGCCCGCCGTCTGGTAGCCGGTGCGCTATGTCTGCGGCCAAGTATCCGGCCGCCCGAAGACTTGCGATATTCTTCTCCTTCACGGTGGAAGCCACCCATTTACCTCCTGCTCCGGACATGTTTAGCTGTGCGGAGAAGACTTGGACTAGGGCGCTGGAGCTCGAGGGGGCAAGAGTGGGCAGAGGAGGAATAAGGCGTGGGTAAGAATGGGGAACTCTTATCCCTTTATAGAGGTGACGAAAGCGGTGCGCCTCCCCACTAGCATGTTGAGAATCGCTTACTTCCCAAGTGCCATGGTTGATGGCATGGGGGGATTACCCATACCCGTATTGATGAGAATCCCGTGATAAGGGGACATGATCTCTGCTTTGACAAGACGTGTCAAGTTAACCGCCTCACAATACGCGCTCTGGCTGGTTGTGACAAGAAAAACGGTTCGAATAATGACCCGACCATAAGGACCTGTCACGTTGTTTAAAAAGTTGTCAGCTGAAGTATCACTCTCTCTACGGTGGTATGTGAAGATCATTTTGCAGATCCGGACAAGACCTACGTGTCCGATAATAACCTTGGAGTATTCAGAGAAGGAACCCGCCTTGCAATGCCGAAGACAATACTGCGCGTCGAGCTCATCGTCATTGAAGCCTGGTTCAGGGGCTACTGAGGGAGTCCTGGATTAGGGGGTATCCGGCAGCCGGACTGTATACATCGTCCGGACTATTGAAGCGTGAAGATACAAGACTCAAGACTTCGGCCCGTGTCCGGATGAGACTCTCCTTTGCGTGGAAGACAAGCTTGGCGATCCGGATATTATATTTCCTTCCTTGTAACCGACTCCATGTAAACCCTAGCCCTCTCCGGTGTCAATATAAACCGGAGAGGATGGTCCTTAGAAGGCCGATCACAATTACAATCATACCATCATAGGCTAGCTCTTAGGGTTTAGCCTCTACGATCTCGTGGTAGATCTACTCTTGTACTACTCATATCTTCAATATTAATCAAGCAGGAAGTAGGGTTTTACCTCCATCGAGAGGGCCCGAACCTGGGTAAACATTGTGTCCCTTGCTTCCTGTTACCATTAGCCTAAGACGCACAGATCGGGACCCCCTACCCGATATCCGCCAGTTTTGACACCGACAATGAGCATTACCGAGAGGGCCCAAAGATACCTCTCCGATACATGG
The DNA here is from genome assembly GCF_002162155.2 of Triticum dicoccoides. Lineage (NCBI taxonomy): Eukaryota > Viridiplantae > Streptophyta > Magnoliopsida > Poales > Poaceae > Triticum > Triticum dicoccoides. The sequence continues at coordinate 656,407,600 of NC_041381.1, forward strand.
AGTGAAAAATCCTAATTTTGATCTATGCTAACCCATCAAACACCTTCGGAGACACCTGTAGAGAATCTTTATAATCACTCATTTACGTTGTGACGTTTGATAGCACATAAGATGTTCCTCCAATATTAGGGAGTTGCATAATCTCATAGTCTGAGGAACATGTATAAGTCATGAAGAAAGCAGTAGCAATGAAACTGTAATGATCATAATGCTAAGCTAATGGATGGGTCATGTCCATCACATCATTCTCCTAATGATGTGATCCCGTTCATCAAATGACAACACATGTCTATGGTTAGGAAACTTAACCATCTTTGATTAACGAGCTAGTCAAGTAGAGGCATACTAGGGACACTATGTTTTGTCTATGTATTCACACATGTACTAAGTTTCCGGTTAATACAATTCTAGCATAAATAATAAACATTTACCATGAAATAAAGAAATAAATAATAACTTTCTTATTGCCTCTATGGCATATTTCCTTCACCAACTTCATCACATAACGGTTCACCATACGTGCATGCTACGGGAATCACAAACTTTAACACAAGTATCTCTAAATTCACAATTAATCCACTAGAATGACTCTAATTTCACCATCTTCGTATCTCAAAACAACCATAAACAATCAAACTTCTCATTGTATTCAATGCACTTTATATGAAAGTTTTTATTATATCGATCTTGGATGCCCATCATATTGGGACTAATTTTATAACCAAAGCAAATTACCATGTTGTTCTAAAAGGCTCTCAAAATAATACAAGTGAAGCATGAGAGTTCAACAATTTCTATAAAATAAAACCACCGCCATGCTCCAAAAAGATATAAATGAAGCACTAGAGCAATATTGTCTAGCTCAAATGATATAAGTGAAGCACATAGAGTATTCTAATAAATCATGATTCATGTGTGTCTCTCCCAAAATGTCTGCAGAGCAAGGATGATTGTGGTAAACTAAAAATCAAACACTCAAATCATACAAGACGCTCCAAGCAAAACACATATCATGTGGTGAATAGAAATATAGCCTCAAGTAAAGTTACCAATAGACAAAGACGAAAGAGGGGATGCCTTCTGGGGTATCCCCAAGCTTAGGCTTTGGGTTGTCCTGGAATTTTACCTTGGCGTGCCTTGGGCATCCCAAGCTTAGGCTCTTGCCACTCCTTATTCCAAAGTCCATCAAATCCTTACCCAAAACATGAAAACTTCACAACACAAAACTCGACAGAAAATCTCATGAGCTCCTTAGTATAAGAAAATAAATCACCACTTTAAGGTACTGTTGTGAACTCATTCTTTATTTATATTGGTGTAATATCAACTGTATTTAAACTTCTCCATGGTTCATACCCCCCGATACTACTCATAGATTCATCAAAATAAGCAAACAACACGGGAAAAATAGAATCTGTTAAAAACAGAACATTCTGTAGTAATCTGTAACTCTCGAATACTTCTCTAACTCCAAAAATTCTAAAATAAATTGGTGGATATGAGGAATTTGTCTATTAATCTTCTGCAAAAAGAATCAACTTAAAATCACTCTTATGTTAAAAGCGACAACTAATCTCGTGAGCGCAAAAGTTTCTGTTTTTCAGCAAGATCAAATTAACTTTCACCCAAGTCTTGCCAAAAGTTCTACTTGGCAAAGAAACTAATTAAAACTTAAAAACACATCTAACCAGAGGCTAGATTTATTATTTATTACTAAACAGGATCAAAAAGTAAAGAACAGAAATAAAATTGGGTTGCCTCCCAACAAGCGCTATCGTTTAACGCCCCTAGCTAGGCATAAAAACACGAATAGATCTAGGTATTGCCATAATAATTATAGGGTAAATCGCGAAAACTCATCTCATACTCCCTACATTCAGCAGCAAGTTTTGTTTGTGGCAAGCAAAAGTAATCAAAAGGGCTAAATTTAATGGGACAGAAATCCCCAAGATCAAGCTCGGGAGGAATTGGTTCCTCCTTTGGCCCTTCATATTGTACAACCAACTCATCATTGTAAGCGTTCTTTTGGCAAAAAGTCATGAGCCTTTGTTCAAGACGAAAACCCAACCCGTTGTTTTGAATAGCAAAATTATCATTAAGTTCAGAAATCCTATCAACTAGAATATCTGTAGGAACCCTCTTTCAAAGATTTTCATTATAAGCAACATCATCTAAGGATCATAAACGCATTGTGTCTTCTTAGTTAAAAAGAATTGCTTCTATGGGAGGACAACCAACGTCCACCCTATAATGTGCAAAAATTTCATTGGCCTCTTTTATTATAAATCTAAACTCATGTGCTAGAAAGATGGTAGCCGCTCGCTTAATAGAAGAATGCTCGATATTAGAAAACTCTATAAAAATCCTTTGTATGCAAGGATGCATGTGAATAAATTGTCTTTCAAGTTCAACTATGAGCAAAGATATAGCATCTGCAAGACTACTAGTTTTATGGAGAATAGACCCACCCATAGTGGGTAGAGCACCAGCACAAGTAAAGAAAACTTGAATAACCCCTTTTCAAATAATATTACCACTACCAATGGGGAACTTTTATTGTGCAAAATAGTAGGTTCTTCATGAGGATTATCAAAAGCATCAAAGTTCCCCCCATCGTTACTACAATCCTTTTTCATGATAACCTCCCCAATTTCAGACATGATGGCAACAAACCAATCTAACAAACGAGCACACAAGAAGCAAGAGAAAAGAGACGAATGGAAGAGGGGCGAAGAAAAGGCAAAGGTTTTCGAAAATCATTTTAGAAGTGGGGGAGAGGAAAACGAGAGCCGAATGGTGAATAATGTAATGCAAGGGAGACGAGTTTATGATGGGTACTTGGTATGGCTTGACTTGGCGTAGATCTCCCCGGCAACGGTGCCAGAAATCCTTCTTGCTACCTCTTGAGCTTGCGTTGATATTCCCTTGAAGAGGAAAGGGTGATGCAGCAAAGTAGCATAAGTATTTCTCTCGGTTTTGAGAACCAAGGTATCAATCCAGTAGGAGACAACACATAAGTTACCGAATACTTGCACAAACAATCAACAACTTGCACCCAACGCGATAAAGGGGTTGTCAATCCCTTCATGGTCACTTGCCAAAGTGAGATCTGATAGAGATAGATAAATGATAAAGTAAATATTTTTTCTATTTTTTGGTTTATAGATTGGAAAGTAAAGATTGCAAAATAGTAGATTGAAAACTAGCAAGATGTAAACGAGATTCAATAATATGGAAAAGAGACCCGGGGGCCATAGGGTTCACAAGTGCCGTCTCTCAAGATAACAAATATTACCGTGGGTGAACAAATTACTACTGAGCAATTGATAGAAAAGCGCATAGTTATGATGACATCTAAGGCAATGATCATGAACATAGGCATCACATCCGTGTCAAGTAGACCGACTCCTGCCTACATCTAGTACTATTACTCCACACATCGACCGTTATCCAGCATGCATCTAGAGTATTAAGTTCATAAAGTACGGAGTAACGAATTAAGAAAGATGACATGATGTAGAGGAATTAACTCAAGCAATATGATGAAAACCCCATCTTGTTATCCTTGATGGCAACAATACAATATGTGCCTTGCTGCCCCTACTGTCACTGGGAAAGGACATAGCAAGATTGAACCCAAAGCTAAGCACTTCTCCCATTGCAAGAAAGATCAATCTAGTAGGCCAAACTAAACCAATAATTCAAGAGACTTGCACAGATATCAAATCATGCATATAAAAATTCAGAGAAGAACCAAATAATATTCATTGATAATCTTGATCATAAATCCACAATTCATCGGATCTCGGCAAACACACCGCAAAAAAAGTATTACATCGAATAGATCTCCAAGAACATCGAGGAGAACATGGTATTGAGAATCAAAGAGAGAGAGAAGAAGCCATCTAGCTAATAACTATGGACCTGAAGGTCTGTGGTAAACTACTCACGCTTCATCGGAGAGGTAATGGTGTTGATGTAGAAGCCCTCCGTGATTGAATCCCCCTCTGGTAGGACAATGGAAAAGGTCCCTAGATGGGATCTCACGGGTACAGAAGGTTGCGGCGGTGCAAAAGTGGTTTCGTGGCTCTCCTGGATATTTTCAGGGTACAAGAGTATATATAGGCAAAGGAACTAGGTCAGGGGAGCCACCAGGGGCCCATGAGGGTGTGGGCGCGCCCTACACCCTTGGGCGCGCCCTCCTGCCTCGTGGCTTCCTCATTGTGTCTCCGACTTCATCTCCAAGTCTTCTGGTTTGCTTTCGGTCCAAGAAAAATCATCGCGAAGGTTTCATTCCGTTTGGACTCCGTTTGGTATTCCTTTTCTGCAAAACTCTAAAATAGGCACAAAAAAAAGAGAAACTGGCACTGGGCCCTCGGTTAATAGGTTAGTCCCAAAAATACTATAAAATAACATATAAATTCCCATTAAACATTCAAAACAGATAATATAATAGCATAAAACAATCAAAAATTATAGATACGTTGGAGACGTATCAGCACGCCAAAAACTCCTCTCCGACGCTCGCTACCCTTCACGCCCAAAGCCAGCTTACAAGAGGTAACAGATGGAGAGCCCCATCTGCCATGTGCGGTATTAGACCTTGGACATCTCCCTCCATGGTTCCATATGATTCTGCCGAAAGGGATCAAGCTAGGTGAAGGTTGGAGGAGGCATCATGTCAAAAAGGTTGAGACATGACTTCGATTTCACCACTATCTGTTGGAAATATGCCCTAGAGGCAATAATAAATTAGTTATTATTATATTTCCTTGTTCATGATAATCGTTTATTATCCATGCTATAATTGTATTGATAGGAAACTCAGATACATGTGTGGGTACATAGACAACACCATGTCCCTAGTAAGCCTCTAGTCGACTAGCTCGTTGATCAATAGATGGTTACTGTTTCCTGACCATGGACATTGGATGTCGTTGATAACGGGATCACATCATTAGCAGAATGATGTGATGGACAAGACCCAATCCTAAGCCTAGCACAAAGATCGTGTAGTTCGTATGCTAAAGCTTTTCTAATGTCAAGTATCTTTTCCTTAGACCATGAGATTGTGCAACTCTCGGATACCGTAGGAATGCTTTGTGTGTACCAAACGTCACAACGTAACTGGGTGGCTATAAAGGTGCACTACATGTATCTCCAAAAGTGTCTGTTGGGTTGGCACGAATCGAGACTGGGATTTGTCACTCCGGTTAACGGAGAGGTATCTCTGGGCCCACTCGGTAGGACATCGTAATAATGTGCACAATGTGACCAAGGGGTTGATCACGGGATGATGTGTTACGGAACGAGTAAAGAGACTTGCCGGTAACGAGATTGAACAAGGTATCGGTATACCGACGATCGAATCTCGGGCAAGTAAAATACCGTTAGACAAAGGGAATTGTATACGGGATTGATTGAGTCCTTGACATCGTGGTTCATCCGATGAGATCATCGTGGAACATGTGGGAGCCAACATGGGTATCCAGAAACCGCTATTGGTTACTGACCGGAGAACGTCTCGGTCATGTCTGCATGGTTCCCGAACCCGTAGGGTCTACACACTTAACGTTCGATGATGCTAGGGTTATAAAGGAAGTTTGTATGTGGTTACCGAATGTTGTTTGGAGACCCGGATGAAATCCCGGACGTCACGAGGAGTTCCGGAATGGTCCGGAGGTAAAGATTTATATATGGGAAGTCCTGTTTTGGTCACCGGAAAAGTTTCGGGTTTTATCGGTAACGTACCGGGACCACCGGGAGGGTCCCGGGGGTCCACCAAGTGGGACCACCGGCCCCGGAGGGCTGCATGGGCCAAGTGTGGGAGGGGACTAGCCCTAGGTGGGTTGGTGCGCCCCCCCCCCCCCCACAAGGGCCCAAGGCGCCTAGGGTTGGGGGAGGGGGCGCACCCACCTAACTTGGGGGGCAAGTTTCCCCTCTCCCCCCCAGGGCCGCCACCCTAGATGGGATTGGGGCTGCCGCACCCCTTGGGGTGGAAACCCTAGAGGGGGCGCACCCCCCTCCCTCTCCCCTATATATAGTTGAGGTCTTGAGGGCTGCCAACACATGAGTTTTGACCTCTCCCTGGCGCAGCCCTACCTCTCTCCGTTCTCCTCTCCCGCGGTGCTTGGCGAAGCCCTGCAGGATTGCCACGCTCCTCCATCACCACCACGCCGCTGTGCTGCTGCTGGACGAAGTCTTCCCCAACCTCTCCCTCTCTCCTTGCTGGATCAAGGCATGGGAGACGTTACCGGGCTACACATGTGTTGAACGCGGAGGTGCCGTCCGTTCGGCACTAGGATCTCCGGTGATTTGGATCACGACGAGTACGACTCCTTCAACCCCGTTCTCTTGAACGCTTCCGCTTAGCAATCTACAAGGGTATGTAGATGCACTCTCCTTCCCCTCGTTGCTAGTCTCTCCATAGATAGATCTTGGTGACTCGTAGGAAAATTTTGAATTTCTGCTACATTCCCCAAAAGTGGCATCATGAGCTAGGTCTATTGCGTAGGTTCTTTGCACGAGTAGAACACAAAGTAGTTGTGGGCATTGATTTTGTTCAATATGCTTACCGTTACTAGTCCAATCTTGTTTCGACAGTATTGTGGGATGAAGCGGCCCGGACCGACCTTACACATACTCTTACGTGAGACAGGTTCCACCGACTGACATGCACTTGGTGCATAAGGTGGCTAGCGGGTGCCAGTCTCTCCCACTTTAGTCGGACGGATTCGATGAAAAGGGTCCTTATGAAGGGTAAATAGCAATTGGAATATCACGTTGTGGTTTTGCGTAGGTAAGAAAACGTTATTGCTAGAAACCCATAGCAGCCACGTAAAACATGCAAACAACAATTAGAGGACGTCTAACTTGTTTTTGCAGGGTATGCTATGTGATGTGATATGGCCAAGAAGAATGTGATGAATGATATGTGATGTATGAGATTGATCATGTTCTTGTAATAGGAATCACGACTTGCATGTCGATGAGTATGACAACCGGCAGGAGCCATAGGAGTTGTCTTAATTTATTGTATGACCTGCGTGTCATTGAACAAACGCCATGTAATTACTTTACTTTATTGCTAACCGGTAGCCATAGTAGTAGAAGTAATAAGTTGGCGAGACAACTTCATGGAGACACGATGATGGAGATCATGATGATGGAGATCATGGTGTCATGCCGGTGACGATGATGATCATGGAGCCCCGAAGATGGAGATCAAAAGGAGCAAAATGATATTGGCCATATCATGTCACTATTTGATTGCATGTGATATTTATCATGTTTATACATCTTATTTGCTTAGAACGACGGTAGTAAATAAGATGATCCCTCTTTAAAATTTCAAGAAAGTGTTCCCCCTAACTGTGCACCGTTGCGAAAGTTCGTCGTTTTGAAGCACCACATGATGATCGGGTGTGATAGATTCTTACGTTCACATACAACGGGTGTAGGCCAGATTCACACACGCGAAACACTTAGGTTAACTTGACGAGCCTAGCATGTACAGACATGACCTCAGAGCACAAGAGACCGAAAGGTCGAGCATGAGTCGTATAGTAGATATGATCAACATGAAGATGTTCACCGATGATGACTAGTCTGTCTCACGTGATGATCGGACACGGCGTAGTTGACTCGGATCATGTAATCACTTAGATGACTAGAGGGATGTCTATCTGAGTGGGAGTTCATAAGATGAACTTAATTATCCTGAACATTGTCAAAAGATTCTTGCAAATTGTGTCGTAGCTCGCGCTTTAGTTCTACTGTTTTAGATATGTTCCTAGAGAAAATTTAGTTGAAAGTTGATAGTAGCAATTATGCAGACTGGGTCCGTGAACTGAGGATTATCCTCGTTGCTTCGTAGAAGGCTTATGTCCTTAATGCACCTCTCAGTGTGCTGAACCTCGAACATCGTCTGTGGATGTTGCGAACATTTGACATACACGTTTTGATAACTACATGATAGTTCAGTTAAAACGGTTTAGAGATGAGGCACCAAAGACGAGTTCGAAACGTCGCGGAACATGTGAGATGTTTCGAGGGATGAAATTGGGATTTCAGGCTCATGCCCACATTAAGAGGTATAAGACCTCCAGCGATTTTCTTAGCCTGCAAACTAAGGGAGAAAAGCTCAATCGTTGAGCTTGTGCTCATATTGTCTGAGTACAACAATCACTTGAATCAAGTGGGAGTTGATCTTCCAGATGAGATAGTGATGTTTCTCCAAAGTCATTGCCACCAAGCTGCTAGAGCTTCGTGATGAACTATAACATATCAGGGATAGATATGATGATCCTTGAGATATTCGCGATGTTTGACACCGCGAAAGTAGAAATCAAGAAGGAGCATCAATTGTTGATGGTTGGTAAAACCACTAGTTTCAAGAAGGGCAAGGGCAAGAAGGGATACTTCATGAAACGGCAAATCAGCTGCTGCTCTAGTGAAGAAACCCAAGGTTGAACCCAAACCCGAGACTCAGTGCTTCTGTAATAAAGGGAACAGCCACTGGAGCAGAATTACCCTAGATACTTGGTAGATGAGAAGGCTGACAAGGTCGATAGAAGTATATTGGATATACATTATGTTAATGTGTACTTTACTAGTACTCCTAGTAGCACCAGGGTATTAGATACCGGTTTGGTTGTTAAGTGTTAGTAACTCGAAATAAAAGCTATGGAATAAACGAAGACTAGCTAAAGGTGAGCTGACGATATGTGTTGGAAGTGTTTCCAAGGTTGGTGTGATCAAGCATCGCACGCTCTCTCTACCATCGAGATTTGTGTTAAACTTAAATAATTGTTATTTGGTGTTTGCGTTGAGCATAGACATGATTGGATTATGTCTATCGCAATACGGTTATTCATTTAAGGAGAATAATGGTTACTCTGGTTATTTGAATAATACCTTCAATGGTCTTGCACCTAAAATGAATGGTTTATTGAATCTCGATCGTAGTGATACACATGTTCATGCCAAAAGATATAAGATAGTAATGATAGTACCACCTACTTGTGGCACTGCCATGTAAGTCATATTGGTATAAAACGCATGAAGAAGCTCCATGTTGATGGATCTTTGGACTCAGTTGTTTTTGAAAAGATTGAGACATGTGAACCATGTCTATTGGTATATACGCATGAAGAAACTCCATGCAGATGGACCGTTTGGACTCACTTGATTTTGAATCACTTGAGACATGCAAATCATACCACATGGGCAAGATGACTGAAAGCCTCGGTTTCAGTAAGACGGAACAAGAAAGCAACTTGTTGGAAGTTATACATTTTGATGTGTGCAGTCCAATGAGTGCTGAGGCACGCTGTGGATATCGTCATGTTCTTACTTCACGGATGATTTGAGTAGATATTGTATATTTACTTGATGAAACACAAGTCTGAATTATTGAATGGTTCAAGTAATTTCAGAGTGAAGTTGAAGATCATCGTGACAAGAGGATAAAATGTCTATGATATGATCATAGAGATGAGTATCTGAGTTACAAGCTTTGGCACGCAATTAAGACATTGTGGAAATTGTTTCACAACTAACACCGCCTGGAACACCATAGTGTGATGGTGTGTCTGAACATCATAGATGCACCCTATTGGATATGGGGCATACCATGATGTCTCTTATTGAATTACCACTATCGTTCATGGGTTAGGCATTAGAGACAACCACACTTAGTTTAATAGGGCACCACGTAATTCCGTTGAGACGACACCGTTTGAACTATGGTTTGGAGAAACCTAAGTTATCATTTCTTAAAAGTTTGGGGCTGCGACGCTTATGTGAAAAAGTTTCAGGCTGATAAGCTCGAACCCAAAGCAGATAAATGCATCTTCATACGACACCCAAAACAGTTGGGTATACCTCCAGTCTCAGTTCCGGAAGCAAAAGGGATTGTTTCTGGAATCAGATCCTTTCTCGAGGAAAAGTTTCTCTCGAAAGAATTGAGTGGGAGGATGGTGGAGACTTGATGAGGTTATTGAACCATCACTTCAACCAGTGTGTAGCAGGGCACATGAAGTTGTTCATGTGGCACCTACACCAATTGAAGTGGAAGCTGATGATAGTGATCATGATGCTTCGGATCAAGTCACTACCGGACCTCGTAGGTCGACAAGGACGCGTACTACTTCAGAGTGGTACGCAATCCTGTCTTAGAGGTCATGTTGCTAGAAAACAATGAACCTACAAGCTATGGAGAAGCGATGGTGGGCCCGGATTCCGATGAATGGCTCGAGGCCATAAAATCAGAGAAAGGATCCAAGACTTTGGAAGAAATACTTGATGGTCGTAAGGCTGTTGGGTACAGATGGATTTAGAAGGAAGACACACAATGATGGTAAGAATCACCATTAAGAAAGCTTGACTTGTCGTTAAGATGTTTTCCAACAAGTTCAAGGAGTTGACTACGGTGAGGCTTTCTCACTCGTAGCGATGCTAAGAGTCTGTTGGAAATGGATTAGCAATTACTGCATTATTTATGAAATCTTGCAGATAGAATGTAAAAACATTGTTTCCTCGACAGTTTTATTGAGGAAAGGTTGTATGTGATACAACCAGAAGGTTTTGACAATCCTGAAGAACGCTAACAAATACGCAAAACTCCAGCAATCCTTCTAAGGACTGGAGTAAGCATCTCAGAGTTGGAATGTACGCTTTGATGAGATGATCAAAGATTTTGGGTTTATACAAAAGTTTATGAGAAACTTGTATTTCAAAGAAGTAAGTGGGAGTGCTATAAAATTTCTGACGAGTATATGTTGTTGACATATTGTTGATCAGAAATGATGTAGAATTTCTGGAAAGCATATGGGGTTATTTGAAAAGTGTTTTTCAATGGAGAACCTGGATTAAGCTACTTGAACATTAAGCATCAAGATCTATGAGGATAGATAAAAAAACGCTAAATGGTACTTTCAAATGAGCACATACCTTGACATGATCTTGAAAGTGTTCAAGATGGATCAGTCAAAGAAGGAGTTCTTGCCTGAGATGTAAGGTACCAAGTTAAGACTTAAAGCTCGACCACGGCAGAATAGAGAGAAAGGACGAAGGTCGTCCCCTATGCTTCAGACGTAGGCTCTATAGTATGCTATGCTGTGTACCGCACCGGAAGTGTGCCTTGCCATGAGTCAGTCAAGGGGTACAAGAATGATCCAGGAATGGATCATTGGACAGCGGTCAAAATTGTCCTTGGAGTAAATAAGGACATGTTTCTCGATTATGGAGGTGATAAAGAGTTCGGCGTAAAGGGTTACGTCGATGCAAGCTTTAACACCCATCCGAGTGACTCTGAGTAGCAAAACGGATACGTATAGTGGAGCAACCATTTGGAATAGCTCCAAGTGGAGTGTGGAAGCAGCATTTACAATATGACCTAGAGATTTGCGAAGTACATACGGATCTGAATGTCGCAGACCCGTTGACTAAAACCTCTCTTACAAGCAAAACATGATCAAACCCCAGAACTCATTGAGTCTTAATCACATGATGATGTGAACTAGTTTAGTGACACTAGTAAACTCTTTGGATGTTGGTCACATGGCGATGTGACCTGTGAGTGTTAATCACATGGCGATGTGAACTAGATTATTGACTCTAGTGCAAGTGGGAGACTGTTGGAAATATGCCCTAGAGGCAATAATAAATTAGTTATTATTATATTTCCTTGTTCATGATAATCGTTTATTATCCATCCTATAATTGTATTGATAGGAAACTCAGATACATGCGCGGGTACATAGACAACACCATGTCCCTAGTAAGCCTCTAGTTGACTAGCTCGTTGATCAATAGATGGTTACTGTTTCCTGACCATGGACATTGGATGTCGTTGATAACGGGATCACATCATTAGCAGAATGATGTGATGGACAAGACCTAATCCTAAGCCTAGCACAAAGATCATGTAGTCCGTATGCTAAAGCTTTTCTAATGTCAAGTATCTTTTCCTTAGACCATGAGATTGTGCAACTCCCGGATACCGTAGGAATGCTTTGGGTGTACCAAACGTCACAACGTAACTGGGTGGCTATAAAGGTGCACTACAGGTATCTCCGAAAGTGTCTGTTGGGTTGGCACGAATCGAGACAGGGATTTGTCACTCCGGTTAACGGAGAGGTATCTCTGGGACCACTCGGTACGACATCATCATAATGTGCACAATGTGACCAAGGGGTTGATCACGGGATGATGTGTTACGGAACGAGTAAAGAGACTTGCCGGTAACGAGATTGAACAAGGTATCGGTACACCGACGATCGAATCTCGGGCAAGTACAATACCGTTAGACAAAGGGAATTGTATACGGGATTGATTGAGTCCTTGACATCGTGGTTCATCCGATGAGATCATCATGGAACATGTGGGAGCCAACATGGGTATCCAGATCCCGCTACTGGTTACTGACTGGAGAACGTCTCGGTCATGTCTGCATGGTTCCCGAACCCGTAGGGTCTACACACTTAAGGTTCGATGACGCTAGGGTTATAAAGGAAGTTTGTATGTGGTTACCGAATGTTGTCCGGAGTCCCGGATGAGATCCCGGATGTCACGAGGAGTTCTGGAATGGTCCCGAAGTAAAGATTTATATATGGGAAGTCCTGTTTTGGTCACCGAAAAAGTTTCGGGTTTTATCGGTAACGTACCGGGACCATCGGGAGGGTCCCGGGGGTCCACCAAGTTGGGCCACCGGCCCCGGAGGGCTGCATGGGCCAAGTGTGAGAGGGGACCAGCCCCAGGCGGGCTGGTGCTCCCCCCCCCCCCCCAAGGGCCCAAGGCGCCTAGGGTTGGGGGAGGGGGCGCACCCACCTAACTTGGGGGGCAAGTTTCCACCCTCCCCCCCCTAGGCCGCCACCCTAGATGGGATTGAGGCTGCCGCACCCCTTGGGGTGGAAACCCTAGAGGGGGCGCACCCCCCTCCCTCTCCCCTATATATAGTTGAGGTCTTGAGGGCTG
>NC_041381.1:656421249-656432769 GCF_002162155.2 Triticum dicoccoides
CCCCCCCCCCCACAAGGGCCCAAGGCGCCTAGGGTTGGGGGAGGGGGCGCACCCACCTAACTTGGGGGGCAAGTTTCCACCCTCCCCCCCCTAGGCCGCCACCCTAGATGGGATTGAGGCTGCCGCACCCCTTGGGGTGGAAACCCTAGAGGGGGCGCACCCCCCTCCCTCTCCCCTATATATAGTTGAGGTCTTGAGGGCTGCCAACACATCAGTTTTGACCTCTCCCTGGCGCAGCCCTACCTCTCTCCCTTCTCCTCTCCCGCGTTGCTTGGCGAAGCCCTGCAGGATTGCCACGCTCCTCCATCACCACCACGCCGCTGTGCTGCTGTTGGACGGAGTCTTCCCCAACCTCTCCCTCTCTCCTTGCTGGATCAAGGCATGAGAGACGTCACCGGGCTGCACGTGTGTTGAACGCGGAGGTGTCGTCCGTTCGGCACTAGGATCTCCGGTGATTTGGATCACGACGAGTACGACTCCTTCAACCCCGTTCTCTTGAACGCTTCCGCTTAGCGATCTACAAGGGTATGTAGATGCACTCTCCTTCCCCTCGTTGCTAATCTCTCCATAGATAGATCTTGGTGACTCGTAGGTAAATTTTGAATTTCTGCTATGTTCCCCAACACTATCATGGTGGATCTATCCCGAGTTGTTATGTTGTGGGCGCCCGTGATGCCCCTGCTGGTGTTTAGACACACCACCTCCATGAGCTTTGGTGACACTACCCCCATGGTTCCCTTGCATCAACACAATAGTGCACATAGGAGGGAAGTGCTTCGCTACCTGCGCATGGAGATTGAACACAAGAGAAGATGAAATTAGATGGTACTAGGGAGGAGGACACATAAGCACAACGGTGAGGAGAACACTGAGACGACCCGATATATAGGTGATTGGGATGGCCCGACATGGTTGGGAAGAAGCATTGGGGACGTGAGATGAAGAGGGTAAGGAGGGCGGGAGAGGATGACGATGTACCTGACATGTAGGTTCAGGTAGTCAGTGATAGAAAAAATGGTTCTTGGACGGTACTAACTTTTACCAGACAAACATAGCAGGGTTGCTTTAGGGTTGGGATTGACTGGGATCAGTAGAATTGGTTACAGTTCACGGATTAATTGTTCAAGATTTGATTTCGGTGAGACGTACGTGTTCAAGGTTTATTTCAGACTTTTCTCTTTCAGAAACAAGATATAATTAGTGTAGCATAAGTTTTTTGTTATTTTATTAGTTTTTTCTTACAAACTGATATGCGCACAATCTGATTGTTTCTAGCTTTATGGTTCCCATAGCATGTTCATGTTTTAGTTTTCTAATGACATGAAAAAATTCCACAACAGTTCATCTCCTCATTACCCCGCCCCTTTATTCCAAGTAGTATTTTGTTTGTTCGCATCAACTGAAGCAAGAGAGGAACACTTAGCTATGACATTGTAGCAACAACTTGTCACAGTGGCAACTAGCCTAATCCGGAAGGAATGGGGAATGTATGAACTGTCCAAAGGTTAGCTTGGTAGGAAATACTATGAATGAACATTATTTGTTCCATTCGTGTAGGCTGGCATCATCACATCGACTACACAACTCCAAGACCTTGAACTCATAGGTCGGGGGAACTCCCATGGCAACGTACCTACCGACAACCTCCACGGCCCTACGACATCCAGGAAGATCTGCGTTGCACATCAGTGAGATTTGATTAATCTTCACTGAGGCGGGGCATCTACCAGTGGTACCCAACCTCATATCACAAAGATAGGTCGTGTCCAACTCGGGTACTCGAGCAAAGGTGTGGTCTCAAGAATGTGGATCGTGAGATGGATCAAGCTCTTGGATGGACAAAACCCTATGATAGTCACCTGCCTGAGGCGGTCATACTAGCGCATTAGCTTCTGCCTCGGACACTCGTCATTGTCCTCTCCAACAACGATGTCGGTCCTAAGGGCACCCTGCTCTACCTGCATAGAGACACACATGTAGGATCAACAATAATGTCATTGTTATGACGAACAATTAACACACTAATTGGCATAGATACCTCCAAATGATATTCATAATGACTTACCTGCAGGATGAAAGAATCCAGGACAGGAGAAGCATCAAGAAAAGAAACCAAAGATAAGATGTCGCATCTTGGAGGGAGGGGCATTACTACTCTACAGAGTCCGATGTCCATGTTCTTGAGACGGGGGAGCTCTCAGGGAAACATTGGAATGTCGATGTTCTGAAGAAGAATAAATCCCAAGGGTAACCATGTGTTTGTTTGTTCCAACATAAAACTACAGTACACGTACATATATTGTTGATTAAATATACTATGAGAGAGCATATATACCTCAACACGAGAGCGGATGGTGAGGCTCTCGACATTTCCTGCAATGGATGCAAGCCTCGCGCGAGCATCAGAGAGAATGCAACACAAGCCTATATTCATAAGTGGCAAAGAATTTTGGATAGATATATCTAACAAGGACCTACTATAATGGAAGGAGTTGAGGGATGGAGCATCGATCCCTACTATTTGTAGCCTCTTGCATTCTATAACATCAAGAAAGTTTAGTTGCCGCAACGTACATGGTATTCTCAAGCAACTTATCCCACTGCATAAGGATATCTCCAGCTGCTCCAAGGCAGTAGATTTAGAGAGTGACTGAAATAATTCTTCCTCATTAATATTCAGGAAACGAACATGCAACTTTTTCTATCTTCTCAACAGGCCAAGTGTCGGAATGGGATCGAAAGCACAACAGTGAGGTGAAGAGACTGAATTGAACTTGCAACTGCTTCGTTGGACAAAACCCAACATGGGAATTTGTAGAGTTTCTTCATGAAAATATACGTAGCCAAGCTATGTTCTTTAGTCCAAACTTGATGGTGATCTGGAGCCACCTGTCCAAGCAGGAGGCTTTGATTTCCTTGCAAGGGTTAAGCCCAAGTTTAAGCGTTTCCACCTTAACCCCACTGTCGTGATGGTTTTCAAGAATTCGGTCAACTTTGTCACTGATATATGTTCCTTTTTCCTCAAATATCCTGTCACTCAACTCAATATCGGAGTTGAGCACGAGCTTGGAATAGTATCTCACGAACATAGAAACCCACACGAGATGCATGCAACACGAGCAGCTGCTTGCACTCACAACAGAGAATGTATAAGATGTAGGATGTCCTGCAAAACCAAGGTTGACAAGTTTGAACGGTCAGATTGTACTCCCTTGGTTCTAAAAGATAAAATGTACTCCCTCCATCCCAAAATAAGTGACTCAACTTTGTACAAAGTTGAGTCACTTATTTTCGGATGGAGGGAGTATTAGTTTTTCAGAAATTCAAACTTATCTAACTTTGACCAAGTTTATAGAGAAAACAATCAATGTCTACGATAGCAATTCATTATCATTAGATTTGTTACGAGATATATTTTCATATTTTATTTATTGAACATTTATATAGTTTATTACAAAATTTGGTCAAACATATAAAGATTGTTTCTGGGGAAGATGCAAGAGATCCCCCCAACCCAAACCCACCCACACACACACAGCAATATCAGCCGCAGGAAGAAACGTGAGAAACAAACCAACCCAAAACGTATACAGTGCACAATAGAGAAAAAGCATATGCAACTCTTGTGTGCCAATTTAATTACAGTGCAGATCAACCACAGATTTCTTATGGAAACATCTCGAGCGCAACTATATGCCGACATGGCACCACATTCCTACCCTAGATGCATCATGTGTTCATCCTGTGGTGGCAGTTGAGGTAGACATTGCTTACTTGCTGCTAGCATACTTGAAAATGCCAGCGATCGAGATTATTATTTTTTGGAAATGTTAACGTCCACACGTGTGGGCGTTTGCATCTCGTCCACACGCGTGGATCCGCGTCCGTTCGTAAGCGCACGAATCTTGGCATGTTTTTAGTGCCACGTAGGACTGGCCTGGTGTGTGGGCGTTCACCCGGTCGCCCACACGGCCGTTTCACCACACTGGAGGAGCTGGTGTGTGGGCGAGATGCAGTTCGCCCACACGCCACTTTCAACGCATGCACAAGGGCTAGTGTGTGGGCATTTGGCATCTCGCCCACACGCTCGTCTCCTCTCCCCACACCCAAGCTGCTAGTTGCCATGTGTTTTGCAGTGCACATGGCAACTGCCCCTAGTGTGCTTTATAAGAAGGTGGCAACTCTGTTTTTTACCCGAGTTGTCATGTGTTTTGCAGGGTACACGGCAACTACCTAGTGTGCACGTAAGCAGATGGCAACTCTCTTTTACCGAGTTGCCATCTGTTTTTGCATGGTACATGGCAACTGCCCTAACGTGCACGTACATGGCAACTGCCCTAACGCGCACGTAAGCAGATGACAACTCTTCCTTTTACATGGCAACTGCCCTAGCATGCTTGTGAGCACATGACAACTCTCTCAACTACCTAGGGTTAGTATGTGGCAACTCCTAAAGTTTTGAAATCATGGCAACTACATTAGACCAGACCATACATGGCAACTGCAGTTGAGTAACCATGGCAACTATAGTTGTCCGACATGCCAACCGTAGTTCAGCGACATGGCAACTGCAGTTAAACGAACATGGACGAGGGTCTGGACCATGGCAACTGCGGGCGCGTGGTGACTGTCACGCGTGGCATGCGGGACCAGGAGGTACGAGGCCTGACATACGTGCGTGTGGACGTTATCAACTTCGCCCACACGCACGCGTGTGAGAGGGATCGGGAGGAAAAAAAGAGGTGTATGGGCATTACTTGTGTTTGCCCACACGTAGGTGTGTGGGCTGTTCCTCTTATACACCACACAAAATGTGTGGACGGACTTCCTAACACCCACACGTGTGGCATTTATCGGCGTCCTTATTTGTACTTGCTACGTGCTCCGTTTGATGAATATACACTTGGCTGGCAGCAACACATACCGGTGGGAGATCCTCAAAAACGGCCACGACTGATTTATTTTGGGCAGCTTGAGAAATATGGTGTTGCTGCTGGCAGGTTCCCACCGGTTGATGAAGCCTATGGTCGACTATCTGCGCTGCGGTGCAGCATGCAGATCTTGCCTCGGTTCTGCCCTAGAAATTTTGTCAAGGAGACGTGCAAATTCTCAAGGGCCAGCACTGGTTCAACAAGGAAAGATGAAACCAAGCCGAGCCAGGTTAGGTTACGGTCGACGACGGAAGCGGCCAGGGATAGTCTGAAATTGTTTAGCCTGAGATCGATTTCGCCTGGATCTAACGGAACAAGCGCGGCGATTCCATTGCACCTGCAATGTTTCGACTGTGTCTAGGTTTTCTCGACCGAAACGGCGGTTGTTAAGAGCTGGCCGATCTAATAAGCCTTGTTAAGCTCACCTTCATCAAAGTTGTTGTAGTATAGTGGTAAGTATTCCCGCCTGTCACGCGGGTGACCCGGGTTCGATCCCCGGCAACGGCGTTTGTTCTATTGTTTTTCGTTTTTGTTCTTGTTTTTGCACAACTGCAGGAGTTGGCGATGGGTGCAGCAAAGCCAACCAATACAAAGTTCATCCAAAGTTAATATCGTTAGCTTTACTTTAATGGGCCGCTGATTGAAAAGTTCGCCGGCGACGTTATCGGCTTTGCTCAATTGAATTGTTCTCCCATAGTCCCATTCTAGTGTCTAGGCCAGGTATAGCAGTATGGGCACACGCACCGACCTCATCTGTATTCCGTCTTCGTGGATTGGACTATCAGGTAGGAGTATATTGTAATCATATTGTCGTTCCTTGATGCATAACCAGCAGTCCAGCACTGTTCAACAATTTATGGAACGACTTTTTTTGTTTTGTTTGCAGTAGTGTGTTATCAATACCATGTCTTCCAGAAATAGGAAGTATTCATTGGGTAGCGATAAAAGGAAAACGAAGAAAGTTGTGGATAGATCGGTACAATCACAACACGGTGATATTCACAAATTTCTCAATAGTAATACTGCGGCTTCGGCTGCTTCAATAAATTGAGATGATGAGCTGGCGATATTTGTCATAGAGAAAGAGGAAGATCAACCAATTAATGGAAATTCGGAATGAGATCTGCAAGAAGAAAACGTCGACCCCATATGATTGAAAAGTTCGCCGGCGACGTTATCGGCTTTGCTCAATTGAATTGTTCTTCCATAGTCCCATTCTAGTGTCTAGGCCAGGTATAGCAGTATGGGCACACGCACCGACCTCATCTGTATTCCGTCTTCGTGGATTGGACTATCAGGTAGGAGTATATTGTAATCATATTGTCGTTCCTTGATGCATAACCAGCAGTCCAGCACTGTTCAACAATTTATGGAACGATTTTTTTTGTTTTGTTTGCAGTAGTGTGTTATCAATACCATGTCTTCCAGAAATAGGAAGTATTCATTGGGTAGCGATAAAAGGAAAACGAAGAAAGTTGTGGATAGATCGGTACAATCACAACACGGTGATATTCACAAATTTCTCAATAGTAATACTGCGGCTTCGGCTGCTTCAATAAATTGAGATGATGAGCTGGCGATATTTGTCATAAAGAAAGAGGAAGATCAACCAATTAATGGAAATTCGGAATGAGATCTGCAAGAAGAAAACGTCGACCCCATATTATTGGATGACATTGACATCGCCCCCATCATCAGTGAATTTGCATCTAGGGATGTTAGAAGAAAATTTTTAAGGTAACCTATATAAATTATTTGAGTGCCTACTAATTTTAGATGCTATTGATAATATTTAATACATAAATTATTATTATTATTATTATTGTGTCTATATTAAGGAGCCCCGAGTTTTAATTTCGCTCCTGGCCCCCAAAATCTCAAGACCGGCTCTGCTTGCAGGGGGAAGGAGTAGGGAGTGTGATGTAGTCGTCTTCACGGATTGCCGACGACCGCGCAGACCAAGAAGGCCCTGCAGGTGGGAGGTGCCGACGAGAAGGGGAGTTGGACATCGCGATCTATAGCCTGAGAGCCTGGGAAGTTTCGGCTATATATTTGCCAATGTTTTCGCCGGACGGCGGCGGTTCCGTTTCCTGGTCGAGCTCCAATACGGACATGAGTTTATGCACTTTGAGATCTCACATTATAATCTCGTGCGCAAATATACGGCCAATTAAATTTGTATTTTTTTTTGAGAATTCTTTGCATTCAAATCATGAAACAATACAAAATAGTTAACTCTTATAAGCACACTGAAAAGCAAACACAAAGGACCATAAACACCTAGAGTATTCTAAGACAACCATAACATAAGAAGATCTTCGGAGCTCTGTGTCATCATTCCTGAATCTTAAGAGAAGACCCCTGCAGCAGAAAGATCTGCAACCAGGCGCAAGCAGGTCATCATCTTCAACCACGGAACAATTGCCGCCACGCTGCTTCCTCCTTTCTTGACACCAGCACTGAGAGGGCATGGACATCAATCCAACACACCTGCAACAGCCGTCGCCATCTTTGGCTTTGAGTACCGCGAAAAATGTCCCTTCCGGAAGGAAGAGAACTCGAGTCATCCGACCGGTCCAGCACCGTGGCCGGGCCATCCGCCCGAGCAAAGCAGAATCTCCCTCCAGCATCAGCGCAGAGGAAGGAGAAGAACAACAACAATAA
Source organism: Triticum dicoccoides (assembly GCF_002162155.2). NCBI lineage: Eukaryota > Viridiplantae > Streptophyta > Magnoliopsida > Poales > Poaceae > Triticum > Triticum dicoccoides. The sequence goes on from NC_041381.1 coordinate 656,428,845, forward strand.
ATCATACCGACAAGGAAGAAGAAGTGTCTTCGTCTCCCTGCATCCGTCGCACATCTGAGGACCCAAATGGCCAGTGCCAATGGACCTCTAGTCATCATAGCCCGCGACCTCGACGAGATTCGGGGATCCCCCACCCCATTGGCCCCTAGACGAAGGCCAAAGCCTCGCCTGACAGCGAACGGAGCCCGTAGAAACTTATTCCGATGTGACACCACCGCAACGGCCTCGGCAGCGTCACCCTCAACCCTGACCCTACCACACACATCTAGCGGACAGACCCGAGGTTCCCCCTCCCTCCTGCGGCAGGAGCGGCCGACGGAGAGAGAGGGAACCGGCGATGCGCAGGAAACCCTCGTCTCCTCCTTGATCACCTCGTGCGATCCTACTTTCCAGGAGCGAAATGGTTCGGTCGTCCAATTAAATTTGTATTGGAAGTCGTTCTAGTATAGTGGTAAGTATTCCCGCCAGTCACGCGGGTGACCCGGGTTCGATCCCCGACAGCAACGGCGTTTCACTTTTTGTATCTCCTGTACTTTTTCTGGACTTCTACAGCATTTTTCTTTTTTGCAAATATTTCTGACAAGCCATGGTATCCCTGTTTTTTCAGTACATACAAATAGGTCGTGGAAATGCAAAACGGCGTTTCACTTTTTGTATCTCCTATACTTTTTCTGGACTTCTACAGCATTTTTCTTTTTTGCAAAAATTTCTGACAAGCCATGGTAACGGCGTTTCACTTTTTGTATCTCCTATACTTTTTCTGGACTTCTACAGCATTTTTCTTTTTTGCAAATATTTCTGACAAGCCATGGTATCCCTGTTTTTTCAGTACATACAAATAGGTCGTGGAAATGCAAAACGGCGTTTCACTTTTTGTATCTCCTATACTTTTTCTGGACTTCTACAACATTTTTCTTTTTTGCAAATATTTCTGACAAGCCATGGTATCCCTGTTTTTTCAGTACATACAAATAGGTCGTGGAAATGCAACCCGTGGGCACAAATAATTTTGTCCAAAAACAACCGTGGATGCGCCCCTGGGCACGTTCGCGGGCATTGACTAGTCAAGCCTCATATGTTAGCTTCAACATCTACGTCCCTCATATCCGAAACCCCAAACTAATGCGATCCATGCAACACTATGTATAAGTATGACCAACACGCAGTTCATCGGGTCACCATTTCATCTCCGGACAAAACGACACGTAGTTCATCGGCGGACAAGCCAGGAGGAAAGTTGGAAGTTTTAACTGCATGAAGCTTTATTCTGATGCAGGCACTTCTGCTAACCCAAACTAGTACTAACAACATGAAACATGTTAATATAGACGTAATTCTCCCAAAATCTGAAACCGGCCACGTTGGTAACCAGTATCTACTGGTCGATACTATGGCAGCGACTACAGGGCTCTAGTACCTTGAACTGGACATGCTTTGGAACTCTCCACGTGATGCACCTGCCCGCAACCTCTACGGTTCTATGAGCTCCCGTGACATTTGTCTTGCTCATTGCCCAACACTGACCATTCTTTGTTGAGGAGGGGCATCTGCCAATGGTGCCTAACCTTCTATTGGAGAAGTAGATCGTGTCTACCGTTAGACATTCGAGGGAAGCCGCGCTCTCGAGGATGTGGATCGTGAGCTCGATCAAGCTATTTTTTTGCGGGTGATCAAGCTATTGGATGGATAGAATCCTGTGATCAGCACCTGCCTGAGGCGGTGATGCCGGTACTCTAGCTTTCATCTAAAATACTCGTTGTCGTCTCCAGAAACGGGATCAGGTCTGCTAGCACCCTCCTCTATCTGCATATAAATTAGTGTGTCAATGTTCTGATAATAAAAAGTGTACCACACTATTCGTCATAGATAACTTCTAGTGTTATGGATAGTGACTTACCTGCAAAATGAAAGATTCCAGGACAGGAGAAGCAGCAAGAAAAGAAACCAAAGAGAAGATGTCACGGCTTGGAGGGATGGGCATTGCTGCTCGATGGAGTATGATTTCCAGGTTCTTGAGGTGGGGGAACTTGGAGGGCAACATTGGAATTGGAATATTGACTTTCTGAATAAGGACGAACCCCAAGATTAATCAAATGTGTTGTATACATAATTTAGTTGTGCAGTGTATACTTAAATATGTCCATGTAAAGATGCCCATGTAGTTTGGTCATTAAGATGTTATTAAAGCCAAAAACATATACCTCTCCATGGGGTGAGTGCGGGGTAAGAATCTTAACATTCCGTATGATGGATGGAAGCTTGGTACGAGCATCAGAGAGAAGAATCCTTGACAAATCTACATTCTGAAGTTGAGTAGAAGAATTTCGCACCGAAATTTCTGTCAGGATCCCAATGCTATCAGAGTGGAAGGAGCAGAGATTTGGTGCATCAATCTGTACTGACTGCAGCACTAAGCATTGTATAAAACTAAGGTATTTGAGCTGCTGCAACGTCCAAGCTATTCGCAAGCAAGTTAACCCCCAACAAAAGGAGACGTCCAACTTCTCTAGGACGGAAGATTTTGAGAGCAAGAGCCCTAATCCTTTCTCTGTAACGTAGATAAGAGACAGTTGTAAACATGTCAATCTTCTCAAGATGCCAATCGATGAGGTGGGATGAAAAGCGCAGCCAGAGAGGCGGAGAGATTGGATTGAAGTTGCAGCTGCCTCATCAGACAAGAGGGCACACGGGAAGCTGCATTCTTCCTTTAGTAAAAGTATTTTTTTTGAACGGTCACCGGGGGGGGAGAGGTTCCCCACCTGAATATATTGCTCAAAAAAGCTGCCAAAGCCAAGAGTTACCCCTTAAGCTTTGGCTGATCCAGTTTATAAGGAAAACCGGATCGAAAACCTAAATAAGTTGACCCCGTTTATGAGGAAAACCGGGCCGAAAACCATACAAGTAACACAGTTAGAGAAGATGAGAAAAAAAGACACCCAGGACATGTCATGACCTAGCTAGCAGACCGAAGGACCATCATCATGAGAGACAAAGTAGATGTGGGGTGCCATCAAGGGATCACAATACCAAGACTTTGCAAGCAACCTAACGCACCGCACCGGCGTGCGTACCAAGCCCACGGTGCAACACAGGAGCATGCACAATCAACGAGTGCCACACCTGGACACGAACCTTGACTGGGAACTCCGCCAAAGGAATTCGGAACGATTAGCAAGTTGGGGAGGCATCTTGCGTCGTCGTTGAGCAAAGATGAACCGAGACAACACCAAGAGCATGAAGCTCGCCGCATGCACAACAACATGGATGACACACCAGACGATGGGCAGGGGCGGATGAATGGCAGCGAAGGGCTCTACGAAGAGGCGAAGTCGATTGTGGTACGGGGTGGATGGGAGGCGATGGGAGAATTGAAGCAAAACTCAGAGGTCAAAACAGAGGGCAAAGGAAACACCATACGGACATGAAGGGGATGCAGACCGCGCCATCAACATGGAAGAGCGGCGTGAGAGCGCCGCCGCAGTCGTGGCCGGATGAACCGACAGAGATTTCTCCCCATCCCCAAGTCCAACGAGGAGGAGGAGGAGGCAGTACAGCGCCACCATGATGGGACACGGCGCCCGCTGGCGTCACCGCTGGCAGCCGGCGGCCGCCGGCACGGATTTCTCCATGCCTCACTAGTAGAAAACATGGCTTTGGTTCGGCCAGAAAAGAGTATTAATCCCGGTTGCATTACGAACCGGGACTAATGTGAGCATTAGTCCCGGTTCGAGCGGCTAGGGCACCGTACATGCATTAGTCCCGGTTCAAATGGGACCTTTAGTCCCGGTTGGTGCCACGAACCGGGACTAAAGGGTGCGATGCCCATTAGTACCGGTTCGTGGCACCAACCGGTACTAAAGGTTAGACCTTTAGTCCAGGTTCGAGCAACCAACCGGTACTAATGGGGTTTGAGGCATTAGTATCG
>NC_041381.1:656432862-656466634 GCF_002162155.2 Triticum dicoccoides
TTTCAGTTTTATAAAAAAGAAAAGAAAATGATAAAAACTTCAAAAATTAAAATCCTTCCAGATGTACTTATGTTACTACATGTACTAGTTAGGAAAATTTAAAAACTTAAATTTGGACATGTTTTGCAAAAAGTGTAGGGAAAATGTAAAACGGCTATAACTTTTGCATACGATGTCAGAAAAAAATATATAATATATCAAAATGTTCAGCACGAAAATCCGCATCCGATTTTGACGGCCTACAACCTGTTTGGAAATTTTTAGAATCCTCAGATTCTAAAAGGAAAAAAGTTATGCTCAAATTTCAGTTTTTTTTATTTTCATTAAATCTGGTCAAACTATGGTCAAACTACTTATTCAAGAAGTATTAGTGTTACTAATTAATTATTTTCAAGAATATTAGTGTTACTAAATAATTATTTTAGTTTTTTTTTAAATTTTGGTCAAATCTGGTCAAACTGTGGTCAAACTATGGTCAAACTACTTACTCAAGAAATATTAGTGTTACTAAATAATTATTTCAGTTTTTTTGAATTTTGATGAAATCTGGTCAAACTGTGGCCAAACTACTTATTCAAGAAATATTAGTGTTACTAAATAATTATTTTTTAGAACAATAGTTTCAAACTCAAACAGTGAAACGTGTGACTTCATGCTTAAACTAAATTCCTGAGGGTTAACAGGATTGACATCTTACTATTGTCAGGAAAACAACAAGTGCAGACTTGGAAACGAGGGAGAATAGAACCCGGAAGTTAAGCGTGGTCAGGCTGGGGTAGTGAGAGGATGGGTGACCGTCCGGAAAGTTAGATGCTTTGGAATGATGAGGGGTGATTAGAGAATAGAGGTTAAATTGAGCAGTGGTGAGGGGTGATTACAGATTAAATTGGAAAATAATTCAGAAATTTGAAAACTGATTTTTTTTTTAAAAAAAATACATTTTTTTCCGTAAAAATACCTTTAGTCCCGGTTGGTAACACCAACCGGGACTAAAGGTGGAGCTCCAGCAGCGGCCACGTGGACGGCCGTTTAGTCCCGGTTCGTGTAAGAACCGGGACTAAAGGGGGGAGGCTTTAGTAACGACCCTTTAGTCCCGGTTCCAGAACCGGGACTAAAGACCCTTATGAACCATGACAATAGGCCCTTTTTCTACTAGTGCCTCCTCACACCCTCCACCACCACCACACCCAAACTCCGACTGACCGGACATATATAGAGGATTCAATCCGACAGCCCTGAGAAAGGAGCACCCCCAGACGAGCAGATCTGCGACGAGAAGCGACAGATCGGAGATTAGCGCATTCGCGCGCACCCACCACCGGGCAGCACCCGAGGATGAGACGGGGGCACATGCTCACCCAGCCCGCGCGAGCACGGGACGGGGGGGGGGGGCAGTGTCGGCTCGATCTGACGAGCAACACGGGAGCTACCCCCATCGACGACGACGAGCTGAGTGGTGCAGTAGCTACCGACAGAGGGCCAGCACACGCCGTCCGGCGGGCACTGGCGGCCCCGGGCGGGAAGATGTGGGAGGCGGATTTTGGATCTTGGGAGGAGGCTGATGTCGCAGGCGGAGAGCAGAGCATGGCCTTGCCGCCACCGTCCACCGCGGGACCGGCCCGACGGCCTCCTTCGGCTCCGATGATGCAGGGGGCCGCCTCGATCAGGCGATGGTGGATGCGAAGGGGAGCACCGGACGGCGAGGCAGGGGTGGGCTTGGATTGAAGTGGGAGAGGTCGCCGCCCGGTTTCCGGAGCTGGCCTTCGCCGCCGCCGGTGCCGGTCACCGGCGGCGGCGGCAGAGTGGTGGTGGAGGTGGACCTGGCGGCTAGGGTTGGGGTCGCCCCGGTGTCGCCCTGCGGAGCGACACGGGAGCGAAGGGAAAGGAAATGATCTTGATTCCGACAAAAAATAATCTGCCTTTAGTAAAAGTATTGACAAGTCAAGTTCTTTGATCCCAGTCTTGACGGTGATCTGGAGGCACCTGTCGACGACTGAGGGTTTGATGTTGCCATAAGTGGGAAGTATAAGTGTAAGTTCAAGTGTCTCCACCTTAATCCCATTGTTGTGATGGTTTTCAAGAATCTGGTCTACTTTTTTTATGATACAGGCTTCTTGTTCTTTCAATGTTTTATCAGCCAATTCAAGTGTATGTTGGTTGAGTACAAGGTTGAAATAGCATCTCCAGGAACGTAGAAATCCACGACACACGCAGGCAGCACGAGCAGCGTCTTTTACTGTCAAGAGGGAGTGTATACAATGTATAATATCCAGCAGAATCGAGGTTGACAAGTTCAACAGTAGAGATTGGAACTGCTAGTAGCTAACTGCAGCTAGTAGTATTTTATTTTTGAGCAACAAATCATATTTATATAGCTTCCTAATTTATGCATGTACTTTGCATCAAGGCCTGCAATGGATGATAACTGTTCATCAATAGAGCTGAGAGCTAATAAGTACTCACTCTAATATGGGGAACGAGAGAGTGTTAGAAGTATAATTATGTTTAAGTTAGAGATTAGAAGTTTGAGATAGGATTGGTTTAAACCATGTATGTCTTGCACTCTGCTCCAAGTCTTCTCCTTAAATTGTACTCCCTCTGTAAACTAATATAAGAGCGTTTAGATCACTAAAGTAGTTATCTAAATGCTCTTATATTAGTTTACGGAGGGAGTACTATCTATGTCAATGTTTTCGCCGGAGATGTGTGTTAAATTACATATTCTGAACATTTAATGTTCACAACTTGAAATTGTCACAAAAGTCGTTGTATTATAGTGGTAAGTATTCTGGCCTGTCACGCAGGTGAGCAGGGTTCTATCCCCGGCAACGGCGTTTCTCTTTTTTTTCTTTCTTTGCCTCTTTTTTTCTTTCTGTTTCTGCACTTCTACAACAACCGCGTCAGCATTTTCATCCGTCCTAGCCAAAACATGTTACAGTTCGTCAAATAGGTCATGGAAATGCAAGCCCGGCACAATCAATTTCGTGCATGCACATGTTCCCTGCGTAAACATAAGCATCATGTTAGTCAGTTATAAAATGTCACTGATAATTTGCGCTTTCTTGCTGTACTTAATAACCATGTTCCGAAGCTTAGGTGCACTTGCGGTAACTGAATGATTTGTGATTTCTTGCTGTAAACGAATCCATGTTCCAAATGCTTCAATATATCATGGTAATGCAACCGCTTTGCACACTCACATGTGGTCGGTTCCTACTTAATCTAGAACCTGATTTTTCATGTGTCCGCCAGTGATCCAACTCATTTTGTGAAATTGCTGAAACAGAGGAGGATGAACACCTTGACTGTTCCTACTGTTGGAAATATGAGCAATTTACCGAATGATTTTATTAACAGAAACACTAGATAAAGCATGACTAAAATAGCAGAGATAAAACAAGTCATGCGATCTGACAGAGAGAAGGTAAATAGCATCTGCATATATGAACTGTAACCAAACATATCTAGAGCAGACAGTAGAGCAAATTGCATATATGAAATAGAATTTAACATATCTAGGTTAAACACTAGAACAAGGAATGGTGGCAGGACCTCTAACAGAAAGAGGAATAACACGTACGGGACAGCAGCAGCAGCAGTAGCACTAGACTTGGGGTCGACATCCTTTCCAGCCATGTCGTCGAAGAGGTTGTCGACGTCGGGTAAGTAGTCGTCGTAGTTCGAGGCGTCCGTGACGAAGATGTCAGTAGTCACGCGGAGCGCTCCCCATAAACCTTAGCACCCTTCTCCCGTACAGGACTCAAAGAGGTGCGGTTTCGGAGGCCTACGGTCCCAACCTGCGGTGCACGCCGCAAGCCGGGATGGGGAAGATCATGGCAGTAGCGCAGTGCTCAGGAACTCGGTGGCGAGAGTCTTCTGTGTGTATCTCTGGAGAGGAGCGATCTCCCTTTTATAGGCACAGGAGAAGAAGGTGAGAGGCTGCGCCGGAAAATGAAAGGGTGCAGGGTTTGTATTCAATATCCACTATAGCAAAATCTTTCCAGCTCCCGAGTGACCTTTGTATACCCGTAGTGCGTGGCAAAAATTTGACCCATTAGTGTTCTAAGTTCAAAAGTCAAGCTTCAACTTTCTGGTCATGCGCACAGAGGTCTGAAGTATCAAAAGGTAAACTAAATCAGCATGCTCAAACTGTGTTTAAAGTTATCATTTGATATTTTCAGTGAATAATACTCTCTCCGTCCCATAATATAAAAGTGTTTTTACACTAGTGTATTGTAAAAAACGCTTTTATATTATGGGATAAATGGAGTAGAATGAAAGGACAAACAATCTTCTTGTAGAAATCGTTATAATTTTTTTTTGTCCTCATTATAGGATCTCTGCTTTGCCATTGCATCCTGCGCGCTCCTATGCACCTGCAGTCCGATTTAAAAGATTGGAAAGAAGCGGCGATACATGGCCTCGCCAGCGTCAAAGCGTTGCGCTACTCTCTACCTAGACGCTAACTCTCGGAGTGCATGCAAGCAACTAGTGCTAGAAACAGTCTTTAGTGATAAACGTGACAGGATCTTAAGCCTAGCATTTAGATCACCTTATGCACGATGTGAAAATTAGATATTGGTAGAATTGGCTGAGAGTAGCCAATGGCTGCACCTTGGGGTCACCAGTAGTGAAGAGATGGCCGGGGAAGAAGAGGCAGTAGGGAGATGGACGTCCAGGGAGCCGACGGCACAGCCCTACGGTGGCCGGTGGAGGAGATGGCCTTCACATACCTCAACACATCTCCGGGATCAGCAGTTTGGTGGTTTAGATCATGGTTTTGTTATCCATAATAACAACCCTCCCCCCCTCCCCCCCTTTCTTTATATATGTGTGTGTTGGGTGCATGGGACCAAAACCAAATGTAAACGTGTGGTGTGCTTCCGATCATTGCACGCCTAGGGTCAAAAGGCTCCCCCTTTTTGCTCACAGTTTGTTTCAACTGTAGATCAATTTCAACATTCTCCCCTTGATTGTATGGTTAACAAACATCACAAGCCCATTCTTAATAGAAATAACATTGCCAAAGTAAGGTGTTGCAATGGTCAATCAAGTGTCATTAAACCTTAATTCCTATAGTACACCTTGATAGAAATGCGCACCCAGGGAGCTCGGATCCTGAATAATTCTACACGATTGTCTTGCTAATTGGGCTAGATTAAATGATTTTAAGTCTCTGAATCCTAGTCCATCCAAATATTTGGGCTTTGTCATGACTTTCCAAGAGACCCGTGTTGGTTTTCTCCGACCTTCTTTACATCCCCACTAGAACTTCCTGAAGATAGAATTTAGATGTTCGCAAAGCCCTCTTGGAAGTTTAAAGCATCCCATAGAATATACCGCGATTTCTTGAGCAACCGATTTGATTAGAATATGCTTTGCACATGATGATAACAACTTTCCCATCGAACCTTCTCCCAAATGATCACCACCCCTTACTAAAGGTTAGCCCTGTAGTACCAGTTGTGCCACGAACTGGGACTAAAGGGGCTCGTGGGGCCCCGGCCTGACGCCAGCCTGCCACCACCCCTTTAGTACCGGTTTATGGCACGAACCGGTACTACAGGTTCAACACGAACCGGCATTAATGCATAGCCGTTCGAACCGGGACTAATGGTACCATTGGTACCGGGTCAAAATTGAACATGAACCGGGACTAAAGGGGTCTGACCTATAGTCCCGGTTGGAAACACAAACCGGGACTAAAGGGCCCATTTTCAAACTCTACCCCCCCTCTGGATCGCCTTTTCAGTTTTGTAAAAAACAGAAGAAAATGATAAAAACTTTAAAAAATAAAAATCCTTCGAGATGTAGTTATGTTACTGCATCTACTAGTTAGGAAAATTGAAAAAGTGAAATTTGGACATGTTTTGCAAAAAAAGTGTTATGAAAATGTAAAACGGACATATCTTTTGCATACGATGTCGAAAAAACCCGCATAATATATCAAAAAAATCAGCACGAAAATCCGCATCCGATTTTGACGGCCTACGGCCTGTTTGCAATTTTTTAGAATCCTCAAATTCTAAAAGGAAAAAAGATATGCTCAAATTTAAGCTTTTTAAATTTTGGTTGTGGTCAAACTACTATTTAAGAAATATTAGTGTTACTAAATAATTATTCAAGAATAATATTAGTGTTACTAAATAATTATTTCAGTTTTTTGAATTTTGGTCAAATCTGGTCAAACTTTGGTCAAACTTTGGTCAAACTATGGTCAAACTACTTATTCAAAAAATATTGGCGTTCGTAAATAATTATTATTTTTTAAAATAATAGTTTCAAACTCAAACGGTGAAACGTGTGAGCTAATGCTCAAGCTAAACTCATGAGAGTTAATAGGATTGACAACTTACATTTGTCAGGAAAACAACAAGTGTAGACTTGGGAAAGTAGGGGGAATAGAACTCCGAAGTTAAGCATGCTCAGGCTGGGGTAGTGAGAGGATGGGTGACCGGTCGGGAAGTTAGATGATTTGGAATGAGTGATCCACACTTAAGCTATTAAGAGGGGTGATTAGAGACTAAATCATCAAATAATTCAAAAAATTTAAAATAAAAAATCATTTTTTTCCAATTTTTTTTTTAAAAAAAAAAATCAAAAAAAAACCTTTGGTACCAGTTGTTGTTACCAACCGGTACTAAAGGTGCCCCATACCACGGCGCGAGCTCACGCCACGTGGTGGGCCTTTAGTGGCGGTTCGTGCCAAACCAATACTAAGGGGGGGGGGCTTTAGTCTCCACACCGTCGGCGCTGATTCCCCACGCCCCGGGCACCCGCATGTCCGGCGGGACCGGGTACTCGACCTCGAAGAGGAGCCGAGCTTCGTCCTCGTGAAGGTGGCAGCGGCCGAAGCTGTTCGCAGCCGCGCCGTCGCCTAGGAAGCGCTCGGCCATGCTTTGAACTGGAGACAGTGAGAGGAGAGGAAGGAAGGGGGAGAAATGGCGCGTCGGCGGTGGAGGCTCTGTGCGTGTCTCCGGCGCGGTGGGGGTTGGCTTATATAGGCGGAGGTGCCACGTACGCGTGGCCGCCGCGTGTATGCGTGGCGGGCGAGGGGACGCGCGTCGTCCGGTCTTCACTTCGCCGCCCGTGAGGCATCAATGGAGGCTGACCGGCGCGGCAGCGCGCGGCAGCTTTGGCATTGATTCGCCACGGGAAACGAGGCGATGAGGATGACGAAGCGGCGAGAAGAGAGACGAGTCACTGGCAAGGAGGGCCTGCGGCTCTTTCACGCCAAAACGATTCGCCCGGCGCCGCCGAGCGCCCCCCAGCGTGCCGGGTTCGGGTTGGGTCCGCCGACACTAATTTCGGCCCGAGCCGGCGAAAACTGGGTCCTTGGGGGCACGACTGGGCCGATTTTTTGGCGTCGGCGGCCGAAAAGTCGCCTGGGGGCCTTGTTGGGGGCGCGGCTGGAGATGCTCTAACACCCCTTCTCCCCGATGTAATCTCTACTTAAATATGGTGCTCAACTCCATATATTATTTCCCAATGATCTATGGTTATCCTATGATGTTTGAGTAGATCTGTTTTGTCCTATGGGTTCATAGTGATCTTGGTTCGTATGATTGTATATTTTATTTATGGCACTGTCCTATGGTGCCCTCCATATCGCGCAAACGTGAGGGCCCCCTGCTGTAGGGTGTTGCAATATGTTCATGATTTTCCTATCATGGGTTGCGAGAGTAACAAAAGCTTAAACCTGAGTAGGTGGGTTGTTGCGTATGGGATAAAGAGGACTTCATACTTAATGCTGTGGTTGGGTTTCACGACCTTAATGATCTTTAGTAGTTGCGTATGCTTGCTCGAGTTCCAATCATAAGTGCATATGATCCAAGTAAAGAAAGTATGTTAGCTCATGCCTCTCCCTCATATAAAATTACAAGAATGATTACCAGTACTTGTTATCGATTGCCTAGGGACAAATGACTTTCTTATTGACAAAAGCTATCCACTTTTAGTGCCTTGCAATTTATTGGTATTTTAATTCCCGCAAAATAGTTGTAGTTTTATTCTTGCAAAATAGTTTCATATTTGTTTTAGGTAAAGCCAATGTCAAGTGTGCATATAGTTGTATCAGTGGTCGATAGAACTCGAGGGAATATTTGTTCTACCTTTAGCTCCTCATTGGTTTTGACACTCTTATTTATCGAAGAAGGCTACAAACAATTCCCTCTACTTGTGGGTTATCAAGACCTTTTTTAGGCGCCATTGCCGGGGAGCAATAGCATGGGGTGAATATTATCGTGTATGTTTATTTGCTTTATCACTGAGTAGTTTTTATTTCCTATTCTAAGTTGTTCTCTATCTTTTCTTATGGATATGGAACACGAAACACCAAAAAAATTAGTTGTACTTGCTACTCATGGAGATGGGGAACCTCCTAAAACCCTCGATGATCGTTATGTGAAAGATATTATGCACTACTTTGATAATCCTGAGAAAACCCCATTCAACTTGATAATGGCAGTAATCTTGGATCAACGTGAATACTTTAGGGATTATCTCTTGACACAAAATGGGAAATTATTATGGGATCAAATTCATATGTTGCATTGGTATGCTTGGGAGCTGTGCTTGAGATATGATTATACTTGTTGCTCTAGGATGAACGCTCCACATCTTCCCTTTTCATGCAAATTTAATGATAATGAAACCTTGGCTTCTTATGCCAATGGTATATATGATTACTATGATGTGGAACGAATAGAAGAATTTTTTGCTTTTAAGGGCGCTTATGAAATTGAATATTTATTTTTAAGTATGAAGCTTTTGATGATAATTTTATAGACCTGAAAATTTTGCCAAATATTGCTATGATAATTACAAATACAATTCCAATATTTATGCCTTTATTGAGAGAGTCTCCACTGTCCAAGAAGATATTAATGTTTTGCAGGAGTTTATGGAAGAAGGAATTGATGAAACTATGAGCTCATTGGATGAAAAAGATGATGAGGAGAGCGAAGAACAAAAGGAGGAAGAGCGTATTAGCTACCCGTCCCACCTTCTAATGATAGTAACTCTTCAACTCATACATTGTTTAATTTTCCTTCGTTCTTACTGAAGGATGAATGCTATGATAATTCCTATGACCCCGTTGATTCTTTTGAAATTTCCCTTTTTGATGATGCTTGCTATGCTTGTGGCCAAGATGCCAATATGAATTATGCTTGTGGAGATGAACTTGCTATGGTTCCTTATATTAAGAATGAAATTGTAGCTATTGCACCCACACATGATAGTCCTATTATCTTTTTGAATTCTCCAAACTAAACTATATCGAAGAAGTTTGATCTTATTAAGGATTATATTGATGGGTTGCCTTTTACCATTGCACATGATGATTTTGATGAATATAATATGCATGTGCTTTCTGCTCATACTTGCAATTATTATGAGAGAGGAACTACATCTCCACCTCTCTATGTTTCCAACACGAAAAAATTGCAAGAAACTTCTTGTGCTATGTATTGGCCATTGCTTGATGTGCATGAATTGTTCTTATATGACATGCCGATGCATAGGAAGAGATTTAGACTTCGTCATTGCATGCTATATGTTGCTTTGTGCTCACTACTAAATGCCAAATCATTGTTAATTAAAATTGGCTTTCATATACCTTGGGATCCAGGTGGATTCATTACTTGAGCACTTCATGCCTAGCTTAATGGCTTTAAAGAAAGCGCTGCCAGGGAGACTACCGAAAAGTTTTAGAGAGTCATTTATTTATGTTGAGTGCTTTTATAAAGTTTAAAAACAAGAAAAAATATAGAGGGGAACTTAAAACTTCACAAAAAGAAAAGTGAAAGTGAGAATAACGAGCACCGTGGAAGCAGGAGCATGCCTTGAACTTTGTTCATGCCCATGGAAACTTTGTGAATCTTCAATTACAGAAACTTTTCAACAAAAATAATTATCCCCTTGTACAATTCCATTGTATATAAAAATAATGTGTCAAGATTTGCCTTTAGGATTAGTAGATTGGTTGTTGGTTTGTGCGGTGCAAAACAGAAACTTTCGCTGTAGTGCTCGATTTTACATTTTTTACTGGAACGTCAAACGGTTCTGAAACTTTTTTCAATGTCTTTGTATACAAAATGTTTATTTTTTCCTAATTGTTTCATTATTTTTAGAGTTACAGAAGTATGGTGGATGTTCAAATCTTTACGACTGTCCTGTTCTCATAGATTGTTGTTATAGCTTCATTGTTTGCATATGTTTGAATTCTTGTTGAAGCCGACTTGGGGCCATAGAATTGTGATAGCATACAGTGGGTAATGTTTGTTTATAATTATACAATAATGTTGCAGCAGTACATGATGGGATTTCATTGCCATTTTCTCTAACCCCGCCACTAAAAGTTCGTTTATGTTTTGTGTGGATGAAGTGTTCGAGGATCGAGGAGGTCTCAATATGAGGAGAAGGAGGAGAGGCAAGAGCTCAAGCTTGGGGATGCCCAAGGCACCTGGAGTAAGTATTCAAGGAGACTCAAGCGTCTAAGCTTGGGGATGCCCCGAAAGGCATCCCATCTTTCTTCAACAAGTATCGGTATGTTTTCGGATTCGTTTCTTTCATGTGATATGTGCAAATCTTGGAGCATCTTTTGCATTTAGTTTTCACTTTTCTTTTATGCACCATGCTGGCATGAGATAGTCCATGGTTGATTTATAGAATGCTCATTGCACTTCACTTATATCTTTTGAGCATGGCTTTATAGAATGCTTCATGTACTTCACTTGTATCATTTGAAGTTTGGATTGCTTGTTTCTCTTCACATAGAAAACTGATGTTCGTAGAATGCTCTTTTGCTTCACTTATATTTATTAGAGCATGATCTTCTGTAGAAAGAATTAAACTCACTTGCTTCACTTATATCTATTTAGAGCGACAAACAGAATTGGTCAATTTCATGGTTAGTCATAAAATCCTACATAAAATTTATGGATCATTGAATATGTTATGTCTGATTTCTTGCAATAATTTTGCGATATAGAGATGATAATATGTGGAAGTACTAGTAAACGGTTGTGGTTAGTAAGAATATTGGTGTTAAGATTTGTGATCCCCGAAGCATGCATGTATTGTCTCTCATTATGCTATGAAGTTGGAGCATGATTTATTATTGATTGTCTTCCTTATTAGTGGCGATCGGGGACGAGCGATGGTCTTTTCCTACCAATCTACCCCCCTAGGGGCATGCATAGTAGTACTTTGCTTCGAGTGCTAATAAACTTTTACAATAACTATATGAGTTCTTTATGACTAATGTGAGTCCATAGATTATACGCACTCTTACCTTTCCGCAATTTGCTAGCCTCTACGGTACCGTGCATTGCCCTTTCTTACATCGAGATGTGGTGCAAACTTCGCAGGTGCATCCAAACCCCGTGATATGATACGCTCTATCACACATAAGCCTTATTATATCTTCCTCAAAACAGCCACCATACCTACCTATTATGGCTTTTCCATGACCATTCCGAGATATATTGCCATGCAACTTCCACCGCTTTCGTTTAATGACTTGAGCATTCATTGTCACATTGCTTTGCATGATCATATAGCTGACATGGTAGTTGTGGCTCAGCCACCGTGCATTATTTTTATACATGTTACGCTAGATCATCTGTCAGAGGCATTCATATAAAGTCATATTTTTTATAGGTATCGAGTTGTAATTTTTATTCCTTTTGAGTTATAAGTAAATAGAAGTGTGATGATCATCATTTTTAGAGCAGTGCCCCAGTGAGGAAAGAATGATGGAGACTATGATTCCCCCACAAGTCGAGATGAGACTCCGGACAATGAGAGAGAGAAAAAAGCGAAAAAAACGAAAAAGAGAGAAAAAAAATAAACAAAGAGAGAAGGGGCATTGTTAGTATCCTTTACCACACTTGTGCTTCAATGTAGCACCATGTTTTTCATATGTAGAGTCTCCTATGTTGTCACTTTCATATACTAGTGGGAATTTTTCATTTTAGGATTAGATGCACACCCACTTAGTTTTCATATGGAGCTTTCGTACACTTATAGCTCTTAGTGCATTCGTTGCATGGCAATCCCTACTCCTTGCATTGATATCGATTGATGGGCATCTCCATAGCCCGTTGGTTAGCCACGTCAATGTGAGACTTTCTTACTTTTTTGTCTTATTTATATTTACCCCTATCATCCTACTCTATTCCACCCGTAGTGCTATATCCATGGCTTACGCTCATGTATTGCGTGAGGGTTCAAAAAGTTGAAGCGCGTTAAAAGGTATGAACCAATTGCTCGGCTTATCATCGGGGTTTTGCATGATTTATACTTTATGTTAGGAAGACAGAGCATGACAAGACTATATGATTTTGTAGGGACAACGTTCTTTAGCATTGATATTTTGAAATACATGATTGTTTATTGGGATGCCTGAGTATTGATATCTTTATGTCAAATTATAGACTATTGCTTTGAATCACTTATGTCTTAATATTCATGCCATGCCTAGATATATGATCAAGTTTATGATAGGTAGCATTCCACATCAAATTCATCTTTTTTATCATTTGCCTACTTGAGGACGAGCAGGAATTAAGCTTGGGGGTGCTGATACGTCTCCGTCATATCTATAATTTTTAATTGTTTCATGCCAATATTATTCAACTTTTGCATAATTTCGGCAACTTTTTATATGATTTACTTGGACTAACTTACTTATCCGGTGCCCAGTGCCAGTTCCTGTTTGTTGCATGTTTTTGTATCGCAGAAACTCCATATCAAACGAAGTCCAAATGTGATGAAACTCAACGGAGAATTATTTTGGAATATTTTTGAATTTTAGGTGGAATCACTTCAAACGGAGGCCCACACAGACCATGATACACCAAGGTGCGCCCCAGGCCCCTGGTGCATGGTGGTGGGTTGTGCTCACCTCGTACGTCGGTTGGAGCCCTACTTCAGGTGCAGGGAAGCTTATATCAGGAAAAAAATCATGTAAAAAGATCAGCACAATCGGAGTTATGAATCTCCAGGAATATAAGAAACGGTTTTTGGCCAGATCTGAGGAGTGCGAAACAGAAGAGAACATAGAGGGAGATCCAATCCCGGAGGGGCTCCGCCCCTCCGACGCCATGGAGGCCATGGACCAGAGGGAGAAGCCTCCTCCCATCTAGGGGGGAGGCCAAGGAAGAAGAAGAAGGGGGGTTCTCTCTCCCTCTCTCCTGGTGGCGCCGGAGTGCCGCCGGGGCTAGGAACGTGACGGCGATCTACATCAACAATCTTGCTACCGTCAACACCAACTCTCTCCCCCTCTATGCAGCGGTGTAACACCACTTCTCCCCGCTGTAATCTCTACTTAAACTTGGTGCTCAACTCCATATATTATTTCCCCATGATCTATGGTTATCCTATGATGTTTGAGTAGATCCGTTTTGTCCTATGGGTTAATCATGATCTTGGTTGGTATTATTGTATATTTTATTTACGGTGCTGTCCTATGGTGCCCTCCATCTCGCGCAAACGTGAGGGCCCCCCCCGCTGTAGGGTGTTGCAATATGTTCATCATTTGCCTATCGTGGGTTGCGAGAGTGACAGAAGCTTAAACCCGGGTAGGTGGGTTGTTGCGTATGGGATAAAGAGGACTTGATACTTAATCTTATGGTTGGGTTTCACGATCTTAATGATCTTTAGTAGTTGTGGATGCTTGCTAGAGTTCCAATCATAAGTGAATATGATCCAAGTTGAGAAAGTATGTTAGCTCATGCCTCTCCCTCATATAAAATTACAAGAATGATTATCGGTACTTGTTATCGATTGCCTAGGGACAAATGACTTTCTTATTGACAAAAGCTATCCACTTTATTGCCTTGAAATTTATTCGTAGTTTTATTCCCACAAAGTACTTGTAGTTTTATTCTTGCAAAATAGTTTCATACTTGTTTTAGGTAAAGCAAACGTCAAGTCTGCGTAGAGTTGTATTCGTGGTCGATAGAACTTGAGGGAATACTTGTTCTACCTTTAGCTCCTCGTTGGGTTCGGCACTCTTATTTATCGAAGAAGGCTACAAACGACCCCCTATACTTGTGGGTTATCAAGTGGTTCACTGTCGGTGTCAAAATCGGCAGATCTCGAGTAGGGGGCCCAAGTTGTGCGTCTAAGGATCAATGGTAACAAGGGATAATGGGACACAATGTTTACCCAGGTATGGGCCCTCTTAAAGGAGGTAAAACCCTACGTCCTTCTTGATTGTATTCAATGAGTATAGGGGTTACAAGAGTTGATCTACCTCGAGATTGTGATGGCTAAACCCTAGCTGTCTAGCCTATGATTATTCTGATTGCCTCTTCGAGGAAGCATCACACTTGACTCTTCAATATTTAGAACCGTTTTCACGCCTTCCGTTTCGTGTTTCTAGGTCGAGCCTCCATTGGCACATCTTGTCAAAACAGAGATCATGCCTGCTCATTACGGGATTCTCATCAATGGGATTTGGGTAACCTAACCGTGCCTTACGCACGATCTCGTTGGGAACAGGCAAGGTTTATGGTATAAGAGGGGGACGGTTGGCATTTTCACCATCTATAAGAGGACAAATATCCCTCCTTTCTTCCCCACGCCTTACTCCAGCCTTTGTCTTCCAATCCCCAAGCTCTAGCGCCCAAAAAGCTCCGATCTTTCCCACCGCCACCACCTTCCCCAGCCATGGCCAGGTCCGGCTCTAAGGGAAAGTGGGAGGCCTCCTCGGTCACTGGGAAGGACGCCAGAGATCTCCGGAGTGCGGGCTATCTATCCACAAGTATCACGCACAGGCTCCCCGACAAGGACCAGGTCATTCCCACTATGGGGCCTCATGAAAGGGTCATGTTCATCCCCCATTTCCTCAGAGGGCTAGGGTTTCCCCTCCACCCCTTCGTTTGGGACCTCATGTTCTACTATGGGCTAGATTTCCATGATCTAGCCACAAATTTGTTCCTCCACATATCAGCATACATTGTCGTATGTGAGGCTCTGCTCGGCATCCCACCACACTTCGGCTTATGGCTCAAGGTATTTAATCTAAATCCAAAGGTGGTCGATGGGCAGCACGTGAACTGTGGCGGGGCCGTGGTAAGAAAACTCCCCAAGGCCATCTGGCCCAAAGGGGCATTTGTTGAAACTGTCAAGGTGTGTCAGCTGGAGTGGTTCTACATCACCGAACCCTGCGACGCCAACTGGGCGGCCACTCCTGACTTTAGGTCTGGACCCCCTACGAGACTCACCTCATGGACCACCAAGGGCCTTGATTGGGGGTCCCAAACGGAGGTGAAGATGCTACAGAAACGCATCACCAATGTGTTGGGCGCGAACACTAGCCTCATGAATGTGGTTCAAGTGATGCTCTTCTGCCGCCTCCTTCCCTGCCAACTCCAGGCCTCCCCCATGTGGGAGTTCAATCTGGAGGAGCCATGGACCCTGAAGCGCTTCTTCGGCACCACGCACGAAGATATATGGAAGCTGTGCTTCAAGGCCCAGAAAAGTTGGCCAATGAAAACCGAGGACATCGGACTCGACATTGAGAATCCGGCCTCAGAGGTAAGCATTAGTTTTCCGAAGACCTATTTGGTTGATGCTTTAATTAATGGAGATTTTACCACCTGCCTTCCGCACAGGGCTAGACAGCAAAGGCAGAGCAGATAAACTGTCCGACACTGCTGCCGGAGAACCCAGCCACACCCCAGCTAACGAATATGCTGGTCCCAGCACCTTATCAGGCGCCGGAAAAGAAGGCCAAGAATAAGGGCAAGGAGGCCAAGGGTGGCCTTCGCCGCAAAGGTCCTTCGGACACTATGTCCGGAAAGACTGAAGTCCTCTCCTCCCATGAAGGAGACAAGGAAGAAGAGGAGGACAAGGAGGAGGTGGAAAGCGACTCCCCCCGCAAGGGGAGGAGGAAGAAAAGGATGGCCTCCGAAGAACCGGAGGGGGAAATGCCGAAAAGAGGGAAGCTGGCCCTCATGGATAGTTCGGACTCAGAGTCCGAACAAGTCCCCAAGAGACCGCCCAGGGTGAAACCCCTGGCCAAATCGTAAGTATTCATAAACTTTACTATTCGTTTTCAGTCTTTCTGCCTCCTGTTATGTAAGTTGCCTTGTTGTGTGCCTTTCAACCCTCCTCGTGAGATTCCGCATACTCCATTATCGAAGGGGAACTCTCTACTGCCTAAGAAGGAGGAGAGCGATACGTCGCCGCGAGCCCCCTCGTCTATTGCCATGGAGGATACCGAAGTTTTGTCATGAAGGACTTCTTCTGGCCGAGGAGGGGCGGATGAGGCCGTCAAGAAAGCGCCTGACGTTAACACCTCGGTCGCCGAAGGCCTGGGGGAGGCGACCCCCATGACAACCATCGGTGGGGAGCCCCATCAATCCGGGCCCCCGCCGAACACCATTCCGGAGACCAACGCGGCTCCGGGATTGGATACACAACCCCCTTCGAGAGAGGGGGGGGGGAGGAGCAGCTCCATCAGTAGCCTTCGTTAATCCGGAGGCGGCTCATGCTTTGGAGGAAGCACTGCAAAGTGCTTCCATCGTGGAGGAGCACCACACCCTGATGGGTGCGGTTATGGAAAAGGTTCAGTCTGGTAAAAGCGGACTGAACGAAGCCTTCTGCAGTCTACTGATAGGCTTTGAGGTATGCGACGTAATGTTCTAAAAAAATTCATATGAAAGGATAAACCTGTGTATAGACAGTAGCCCCTGAAGCTTTGTCCGGTTTAGGAAAAATCGGACAGAGGATCCGCATGATAATCTGGATAATAGTATACTGTGCAGCTGTTGTAACAGGCATCCATGTTGGCGGCTACCGCCCATGCCGCACAGGTTTCCGAACTCAATCCAGGACTCCCTCATTCATGACCTTTGGGAATGGAAAACATTTGCATTCCACGCAGCCTGTCGCATGCGATTCGCATGATTTCTTTTGATCAAATGACGCCTGGTTTGCCCATGTGCCCATGTCACTAGTGCAACCCACCTCACCCACCATCGCTTATCCTTTTCTTTCCGTATCTCCTACAGGAGCCTCTGCTCCACTCATTCACCCCTTTTTCCCACCCCTACCTCTAGTTTCTTGTCGGCAGCGAGCACCCAGATCAAACCACCGGAGAAATCACCCTTGCTTCCTACACTCCCATTCACCGCCCGTTTTTTATATAGATCGGGTTGAGACGGGGCTCACACCCGGCCGCCCCCGATGCCGATGAGAGTACTCAGGGGGCTGCTGTTTGTCGTGCTGGGGACCGGCTAGGGGATTCGCTTCAACGGCGACGATGATGGAGTTTTTGCTGCATCATTTCTTTTTTGCTGGAAACTTCTTTCGTTTTTGCTACAAACTGAGAGAGATAGTGGTGTGTTGCTGCCATGATTTTTTTTCCTACATCAGTTTTTTGCTGGAACCACATTTGTATATTGCTGCAACGAGCAAAGATGGTTGTGGGCGGCGATGGCGGTTCCCGCCATGAATTTTATGTTGGAACCTCTTCAGGTTTTTGTTGGAACCGCTTTTCAATTTTGCTGCAATTCAAGAGGATCGTGGTGACCTCCCCGCCATGATTTTTGCTACATTTAATTTTTGCGACAACCGGCAATCACAAAAGCTACAATCGGCGATCAATTTTGCTACCATGGCGACGGGGTGGCGGCATCAATGAGCTATTTTTGCTGGAACCAGCACAAATTTTTGCTACTACCAACGGACGTTTTTGTTGCCACCAGCAAACCAAAAGGAGGGTCCTTTTTTGCGAGCTTGTCGCCGGGGTGTTGCGACCAGCGCTACACTCAGAGCTGCGGCCGTCCCACCGGAGCTGCTATCGCTAGTGAGGGAGCTACAACCGCGGGCGAAAGTTGATGTAACGACCGGCGGCCATGGCGGCGAACTGTTGCCGGTGTGGGGTGGGTGCGCATCCCCGTGCTGCCACAAGGCCCACAACCCCATGCGTGCCTGGTGGATGGATTTGAGATGCGGGGGAGGAAGACGACCTGCTTGTCGCGGGATCTAAGGTGGGATCAGACGAAATCACTAGTTAAGGAGTACTCCTTGCGGAGATCACTCCAAGTCCCCAGGTTGCAATAAGTGGCGCATTGCATGTGCGTCACTTGTCGCAACATGGGAGTTTTCCCTTTTTTCGAAGATCCGTTTATTCAAAATGTTTTATCTCTTAAACCGTGCGTCTAAATCTCGAACCGTTTTTGCCGTTGGATTCCTCGCATCGAGATCTTCAAAACTAGATCCCATGTTGACAGGTTTTGACGAACTTTTTTTTCACGAAAAAACCAAACCGGGAGCATTGTTTTTTCCCTTTCCGAAAAAGGCAGGCCGTGACTCTCGCGAAAGCACAACCATGCCTCTTATCGTGGTTCTAAGTCTGACAGTAGAATGGGGGGTAGGTATGGAGAGGCAAGATCCTAGCTATGGAGTAGTTGTACACACGAGTGTTTAACGAGTTCAGGCCCTTCTCTGAGGAAGTAATAGCCCTACGTCTCGGAGCCCGGAGGCGGTCGACTGGTTTATGTGTATATGAGTTACAGGGGTGCAAACCCTTTACACTGAGGAGGGGGTGGCTTATATAGAGTTTGCCAGACCCCTCCGGCCCTCAGTTATGCAGGGTTTAAAGTACATTAAGATTGGGGGTTACTGGTAACGCCCTCATAAAGTACCATGAAGACTATTAAAGCCCCTTAATGATAGTACGTTGCGTGCTGAGTGACTTTAGGTCTCCTGGCCGTCGAGTGGTTAGCTTCATGGTCGAGTGGCTATCTTCATGGTCGAGTGTCCTTGAGTTTGTCGAGTGAAGTCCCTCTTGGTCGACTGGAAGGTAGCTTCGTCTAAGGATGTCCTTGGGTATGGTATCTTAGACAGGTCCATGACCCTACCCTAGGTACATAACATCATCATTAGCCCCCGAATGGATCGAGGTTCGAGTGAGGAAGGAGTTGATGATTTTGTCCGACCTATTTCCCGTGCTTTGATTATGTCGTATCCTGGATCATCGATTTTTCTTTCGGCGTTGGCATCAACTTTTACTTCAGTCGCCTTGATCCATTCTTGTCTTCTGTCGAGTGAACTTTTGAACTTTAGTGAACTTCCGAGCGACGGATCGCAGGAAAGATATCGTCTGACAGATTGATCTACCGTTAGCGGATTATGTGGGATCCGAATTTTGGGAAGCGCGCGAAGCGGGGCGGACCGCGGTACTCGAATGGGATAAGGAGAGGACGCCTCGATTTCCAAGCCGCCTTTTTCGCCACGTATTACGCGTGCGCGACTGTTTCGGGATGTGACAGGAGTGCCCGGGCCTACTTGTCATCCACTCGGAAGTGTCCTTATATAAAGCGCCGGGCGAGGGTTTTTGAACAGTGCTTTCCCATTCTTCTCTCCACCCTCTTTGCCTCCGCCCGCTGCACCTGCTCTCACCTCTGCTTACCCAATCCTCGCGTGCTTCGCCGGCGACAATGGTGAAGGAGAAGACGGCGGCCTTGGAGCGCACAAAGAAGGCGACGGCGACGGGGAAAGCGAAGGGGAGAACGTCCACTCGGGGCGGATCTTCGTCAAGGTCCCGCCTGCCAAAAGTTGGGTCCAAGGGGATAGGATCCGCTCGACCATCACCGAGACAGATCTCAATGACCTGGCGAACCAAGGTCTGATCCCTCATGGGTCAGCAAGGCTTCCGGGGACCGAGTGTCAACCGCAGCCGCAGGAGGGTGAGTGCGTTCTCCTAGCCACTCATGTAGACCATGGATTATCTCTGCCGCCGAGTGTTTTCTTCCGAGGGTTTCTGAATTTCTTTGGGGCGCAACTCCACCATTTCACTCCCAACTCTATCGCCTATCTTGCTGCTTTCGTGTCCATGTGCGAGAACTTCCTGGGTTGTCGACCACACTGGGGTCTCTTTAAGCACATATTCACCTGTCGCTCACAGACGGTGAAAAAGGCGAGTCCGGATGATGAGAGGACTAAGGTTATCCAGATGTGCGGGGGTCTTGGGATTCAGATGAGGAGTAAGAGTACTTTCCCGGCCATGACCCTTCCTGAGTCAGTCAGAGGGTGGCAGTCGACCTGGTTCTACTGCCAAGACGAGTCGACGCCGGGGCAGTCGACTGGTCTCCCTCCGTTCTCCATGGACCGAGCGGACAAACCCTCTTCTCTGAAGGTGCTCCCTGAGGAGAAACCTCAGGTAAAAATGTTGATGGAGCGTGTAGTACAGCTCGTTCGGGATGGAGTGACGGGCATGGATCTTCTGGAGGTCTTCCTTAGACGGCGCATCCAACCACTTCAGTACCGAGGCCACTCGATGTGGCTGTATTGCGGCACCGAAGACACCAGTTGGGTCCATCCAGAAGCAGTCGACGACGCCACACTGGAGAGGTGGATGGCTGCAATCACAGGGAATAAGGACAACCCTCGAGGGGCTAGGAGGATCCCCTCACTCGACTGCACCTACACACCGGACACGGTATGAACATTTGTTTCTAATTGTAATCTTGTTTTATCCGTTCTGCTCCACTGCAAATTGGTCGATTGACCTTTGTCTTGTTCTGTTGTCTGTCAGGCCACCACTGAGCTGTACTCGATGCCCAATGGGGCACCGGCGCCGACTGAGGAGGAGGAAGGAAGTGGGGGCGAAAGCCCGGAGGAGTGGGATTCGGATGCTGACGATGATGACGAGGGTGATGACTCAGGTGAGGAGGAAGAAGAGGGGAGGAGGAGGAAGTTGTACCTCCTCGCTCGGAAAGACGCTCGAAGCTTGTCCATGATCCCGGGGCCGAGCGTGGTAAGGGGGTCGCAGCCGCCACGCAGTCGACCAAGCGCCCTCGGACTACTTCTCCGGTGCCGACTGAGAAGGCTCCGAAGCAATCTCGAGTGGCACCGTCGAAACCGGCGAAGGTCTTGCCGAAGATGAAGGTGGTGATCCCCACTATCTCAGGGTAATGGTAGTCTTGAGTATTCCCGTTTCATGAACTTGTTCTTGGTTGACTCATGAGCCAATCGACTGACTTCTGGAACAGCAGTGCTGCTACTTCTGATACCTCGGCCAGGGCTGAAGACCACGAGATGGAGGATGCTGTTACCTCAAAACCTGGTATGACTCTTGTGATTCTGTTTTCAGTCGATTGACTTATTGTCTTTAATTTTGATCCTTTCTGCAGCTGCATCTAACATTGTTATTGACCTTCCTGACGACGACGACGAGGAACCACTGAGGCGGAGGAGGAACAAGAAAGCTTCTGCTGGCAGGGTGACTCAGGACGTGCCAGCACCCGAGACGTTGGTCGTGGAGGGAGACAATGTCACTCGGCCTACTGTATCTTTTGCGGTGCCGTTGACGAGTGCTCGCCCTTCATCGTCGAGTGCTGCTCAACCCTCGCTTTTCTCAACCCACCACGTCCCGGAAGACCAAGTTAGTGCTGCTAAAGAAGCAATACGCCAAGCGGGGGTCATGATGGAGCAAGTGAAGGCAATCCGAGAAGCCAGCCAGGCAGCCTACGACGCCAGTTTAGCTCTTTAGAGTAATGTTCAGGTCAGTCGATCACTGCCTGTTCTGTTAGGATATGATATCCGAAAACTCTTCTTTCTGAAATTCTTAGAGTTTGTCCTACACCCACTGGGTGTGTCGATTAAAGTTCCGGGTTAGTGGGGGCACGCTGAGTGCACCCACTGGGTGTAGTCCACAAGGCTATGGTGGACTGCTGGCAGTCGACCATAGTCTTTATGTCTTAAGTTTTTTCTTCACTCGACTAAGTCGAATGGGTTCATAGACAGGTGGGGGCACGCTGAGTGCACCCACTGGGTGTAGTCCCCGAGACTGTGGTCGACTGCTGGCAGTCGAATATAGTCTGAAGAACATCTCCCGTTTTTTTTGTCGATTGGTCGACTCTAACTGATAAAACTAGTGGGGGCACGCTGAGTGCACCCACTGGGTGTAGTCCCTGAGACTATGGTCGAATGTTTGTATTCGGCCGTAGTCTTAGAAACGCTATGATTTTTCCTTAGTCACTCGGAAGTGAATTGTCTTTGACATCCATCGATTGGTTCTTCGTAGAAATCATGTGACCTTGTGGCTCGTTATACTGAGTTGGAGAACAAACACATTCAGCTCGAGCTTGATCTGAAACTGGCCCAAGAGAACTTGACGAAGGCGAAGGAGGAAGCTAAAGGTATGTTTGGTGAGGCCTTCAACGACTGCCTTTGCCTTTCACTTGTTTCCGAATCTAATCTCACTGTAACTTTGCAGACAAAGTGAGGGATGCCCTGAAGAAGCAAAACCTTGACTTGGCTCAGATGCAAAAAACTGCTTTAGAGAAGACCAAGCTTGCAGATGAGAAGCTGGCTTCAATGACCAAGCTTGAAGAAGAAAACACCAATCTGAAAGCTGCTCTTGATGCTGCCAACCAGGAGGTCAGTCGACTGAAAAGTGATAAGACCACCCTGAATGACAACGCCAGTAAGTTGGTGACAAAGAAGAACGATCTAGAGGCTTATCTGGGTGGACTCGCCAAGAATTTATTCCTCATGCTTGAAGGTAATCTTTTGTATCAAACAAATATTTTAACTGTAATCTCAGACTGTTGTCTTGACTCGGTGGTTGTGCTTGCAGAATTTTGCCAGAACTTTGAAGAAGAGACTAGTCGACTGGAAGTAAACCTGGACCCCATCAACTCTCCCGTGAAAGATGAAGTCGCCATGAATGTGCTCCGGCTTGAATCTCGTGTTGCTGCTGTCATCGACTATCTCGCAAGGCTGAAGGTCGCAACTTCTTGCATCGACACAACACTCTGGCCAAGAGAGACGCTCCAGAACGACCTCGAGTCTTTGATGACTCGACTGAACGAGGTCCCAAGTCGAGTGCAGGAGTGGAAGAAGTCTTCGTCCAGGTGCGGTGCGGATGTTGCTCTGTCTCTGGTCCGCGTTCACTGCAAGGATGAACGAGAGGACAAGCTGGTGGCTCTTAGGGTGGCTAATACCAAGAAGCACGATTTCCGATCTTTCTTGGAGACCTTCATTGCTGCTGCCACTCGGATTGCAGATGGAATTGACCTGGACGAGTTTGTTGTATCTTCCAGCCATCCACAGGAGGGGTAAAAAACTTCTGAGCTTGATACTTTAAATTTGCCTCGGTATGCCGAGTGAGTTTTGTAACCGACAAACCTTAACAGGCCTAGCGCCTGAGCACTTTCGGTTCCGTTAGGTGTTATCCGAACTTGGATTCAGTCGTTGAATATGTTTGCCTTTGGTTTGAGGTGTCTTTTGCAGGTTAAAGCGAAGCGCTCATTACAATCGACTTGTTCCTTAATACACTTAGGCGAGCACTGGGCTGCAGCTAAGCCCCCGAGTGAGAGGTTTGCTCTCCACTCGGTAGGATTTCAGATACTTAGGCGAGCACTGGGCTGCAGCTAAGCCTCCGAGTGGGAGGTTTGCTCTCCACTCGGTAGGATTTTCAAAAACTTAGGCGAGCACTGGGCTGTAGCTAAGCCCCCGAGTGGGAGGTCTGCTCTCCACTCGGGAGGATTTCAGATACTTAGGCGAGCACTGGGCTGCAGCTAAGCCCCCGAGTGGGAGGTCTGCTCTCCACTCGGTAGGATTTTAGATACTTAGGCGAGCACTGGGCTGCAGCTAAGCCTCCGAGTGGGAGGTCTGTTCTCCACTCGGTAGGATTTCAGATACTTAGGCGAGCACTGGGCTGCAGCTAAGCCCCCGAGTGGGAGGTTTGCTCTCCACTCGGTAGGATTTTGTATTGGTGGCGTAGCTCAGAATGAGAGGGTAGCAGTCGACCTGCACCTCGTCCTCCTTGCAGAGCGCACATTGTACTTGTGGCGTAGCTCGGAAGGAGAGGGTAGCAGTCGACCTGCACCTCGTCCTCCTTGCAGAGCGCACGTTGTATTTGTGGCGTAGCTCGTAAGGGGAGGGTAGCAGTCGACCTTCACCTCGTCCTCCTTGCAGAGCGCATGTTGTATTTGTACTTAGGTGAGCGCAATGCTGCAGCTAAGCCTCCGAGTGGAAGGCTGGCTTACCACTCGGTAGGATTTTGTTTAACTTAGGCGAGTACTTGGACTACAGCTTAGCCTCCGAGTGGAAGGCTGGCTTACCACTCGGTAGGATTTTATTTAACTTAGGCGAGTACTTGGACTGCAGCTAAGCCTCCGAGTGGAAGGCTGGCTTACCACTCGGTAGGATTTTGTTTATCTTAGGCGAAACGGATTTCGCAGCTAAGCCTTCGTGTGGGAGACTGGCTCATCACTTGGTACGATTTTATTTAACTTAGGCGAGTACTTGGACTGCAACTAAGCCTCCGAGTGGAAGGCTGGCTTACCACTCGGTAGGATTTTATTTCACTTAGGCGAGTACTTGGACTGCAGCTAAGCCTCTGAGTGGAAGGCTGGCTTACCACTCGGTAGGATTTTGTTTATCTTAGGCGAAATGGATTTCGCAGCTAAGCCTTCATGTGGGAGACTGGCTCACCACTCGGTTAGGATTTTCTTTTACAGACTTAGGCGAATAGGATTCGCAGTAAAGCCACCCACTGGGGGATTGTTTTATGTGGACAAAAGTAATAACAATTACTGGGAAAATTATAAAGCTCTTGTCTTTGATAATTAAACTACAGAAGTACTTTTATTACAACTCATCCGAGTGAATAGTTAAGTGTAAAAGGGGCGGAGAAGCTCCGCGTTCCAAGCTCTGGGCTCGTCGATCTGATGCTCGACATTGTAAAGACGGTATGCTCCATTGTGGAGAACCTTGGTGACGATGAAGGGACCTTCCCAAGAAGGAGCAAGCTTGTGTGGTTTCTGCTGATCCACTCGGAGAACTAAATCTCCTTCCTGGAAGGCTCGACTCTTCACGTTTTTGGCGCGGAAGCAACGCAAGTCTTGTTGATAAATGGTCGATCTGATCAGAGCCATCTCCCTTTCTTCCTCTAAAAGGTCGACTGCATCCTGCCGCGCTTGTTCTGCTTCAGCTTCGGCGTAGAGCTCGACCCGGGGAGCATTATGGAGAAGATCACTCGGCAAGACTGCTTCAGCTCCGTAGACCAAGAATAATGGAGTTCTTCCAGTCGACCGGTTGGGCGTGGTCCTTAACCCCCAAAGCACCGAGCGAAGTTCGTCGACCCATGCACCAGCCGCATGCTTAAGATCACACATCAAACGGGGTTTCAACCCTTTGAGAATCAAACTGTTGGCTCATTCTGCCTGTCCATTCGACTGTGGATGGGCGACTGAAGCATAGTCGACTCGTGTGCCTTGAGACGTGCAGAAAGCTCTGAACTCTTCGGAATCGAAGTTTGAACCATTGTTAGTGATGATGCTGTGCGGGACTCCATATCTGAATATCAATTCTCTGATGAAGCTGACAGCAGTACCGGCATCGAGGTTCTTGATGGGTTTAGCTTCAATCCACTTGGTGAACTTGTCGACTGCTACCAGCACATGGGTGAAACCGCTTCTTCCTGTTATCAAAGGACCGACCATATCCAAACCCCATACTGCAAAGGGCCAGACGAGTGGTATAGTCTTCGAAGCTGACGCGGGCTTGTGTGACATATTGGAGTAAAATTGACATCCCTCGCACTTGTCGACTATGTCCTTCGCCATTTCATTCGCTCTTGGCCAATAAAATCCGGCTCGGTATGCTTTGGCCACGATGGTCCAAGAGGACGCATGATGGCCACAGGTCCCCGAGTGGATGTCATCAAGGATTATTCGACCTTCCTCCGGTGCTATGCATTTCTGACCAACTCCAGTCGCGCTTTCTCTATACAGCTGTCCCCTTATCACGGTAAACGCCTTAGATCGGCGGACGATCTGTCGAGCCTCTTCTTCGTCCTCCGGGAGTTCTTTCCTCAAGATATACGCGATATATGGTACTGTCCAATCGGGAGTGATCACCAAAACTTCCATGACCAGGTCGACCACTGCTGGGACTTCAACCTCAGTCGGATCCGTAACACTCTTAGGTTGCGGAGCTTCATCGGTAAAAGGATCTTCTACGAGTGATGGAGTGTGGATATGCTCCAAGAACACATCACTAGGGATGGCTTCTCTCTTGGATCCTATCTTCGCCAAATCATCAGCTGCTTGATTTTTCAGTCGGGGTATGTGGTGGAGCTCTAACCCTTCGAACTTCTTTTCGAGCTTCCTCACTGCATTGCAGTATCCAGTCATGGCTGGGCTTCTAACGTCCCATTCTTTCATCACCTGTTTGACCACCAAATCTGAGTCGCCATAGACCATAAGGCAACGGACGCCGAGTGAAATGGCCATGCGCAACCCATACAAGAGTGCTTCATATTCTGCTTCATCGTTGGAGGAATCAAAGTGGATTTGGAGCACATATCTGAGTTTATCTCCTCGGGGGGAAACCAAAACAACCCCAGCACCAGAACCATTTAACATCTTAGAGCCATCAAGAACCATGGTCCAATGCTCCGAGTGAACTTGAGTCGGCTGCTGTTGCTCAATCCACTCGGCAAGGAAATCTGCTATAGCTTGGGACTTAATGGCTTTCTTTGCCTCGAATTTGATATCAAGGGGAAGGAGTTCAATCGCCCATTTAGCCACTCAACCAGTTGCATCTCTATTGTGCAGAATCACTGACAATGGTGCGTCGCTGACGACTGTAATGTCATGATCAGAGAAATAATGAGCAACCTTCTTCATGGTCATGTAGATCCCATATACAAGCTTCTGATAATGGGGATATCTTTGCTTCGATGGGGTCAAATCTTCAGAGAGATAATACACTGGGCGCCGAACTTTGAAGGCTTTCCCTTCTTCTTCCCGCTCGACCGTAAGTACTGTACTGACGACTTGTCCTGTGGCTGCAATATAAAGCAATAGAGGCTCTTTGCTGATTGGAGCAGCAAGCACCGGCTGGGTGGAGAGCAGAGTTTTTAACTCGGCAAACGCTGCATCAGCTTCTAGAGTCCACTCGAACTTGTCTGCCTTCTTCATCAGTCGGTAAAGGGGCAATGCCTTTTCACCGAGGCGAGAGATGAATCGACTTAACGCGGCCAAGCATCCAGTAAGCTTCTGGACGTCGTGCACACGCACAGGGCGTTTCATTCGGAGTATGGTGCCAACTTTTTCTGGGTTAGCATCGATTCCTTGTTCTGAAACGAGAAAACCGAGTAACTTTCCGCCAGGTACTCCGAATGTGCACTTTGATGGATTGAGCTTGATATCATACCTCCTGAGATTGGCAAATGTTTCAGCTAGGCCAGTCAATAGGTCGGAACCCTTTCGCGATTTGACCACGATATCATCCATGTACGCTTCCACATTCCGACTGATTTGAGTGAGTAAACACTTTTGAATCATGCTCATGAACGTGGCTTCGGCATTCTTGAGGCCGAATGGCATGGTGATATAGCAGAAGCACCCGAATGGAGTAATGAAAGCTGTTTTGATTTCGTCAGGTTCATACAGACGGATCTGATGATACCCGGAATAAGCATCTAAAAAAGACAATCTCTCGCACCCCACGGTCGAGTCGACAATTTGGTCGATGCGAGGGAGAGGAAAATGATCTTTTGGGCTGGCCCGATTGATATGTTTGAAATCAATGCACATGTGAAGTGAGTTGTCCTTCTTGGGAACCATGACGACATTGGCGAGCCACTCGGAGTGGTATATCTCCCGGATAAACTCTGCTGCAAGGAGTCGAGCCACCTCCTCGCCAATGGCTTTTTTCTTCTGAACGGCGGACCGTCGAAGATGTTCTTTAACAGGTTTCGCTTTTGAGTCGACTCTAAGGCGATGCTCAGCCAGTCTCGTAGGAACACCCGGCATGTCAGCTGGCTTCCATGCAAAGATGTCCCAGTTCTCACGGAGGAACTGGATGAGCGCTTCTTCCTATTTAGAGTCGAGTGTTGTGGAAATATGGGCTGGAGCTGCGTTGGGGTCAGTCGGGTGGATATGAACTGGCTTCGTCTCCCCATACGACTGGAATGCTGACTCTGTGGCGGGCTTCTTGGCCCGTAACAAATCACTCAGATCTGCATTTTTCTTGTATTCCTCCAGCTCTACCACTGTTATCTGGTCATCCGCAATCTTTGAGCCTTTCTGGAAACACTCTTCTGCCTTCTTCCGGCTGCCAGTGATAGTGATCACGCCTTTGGGGCCAGGCATCTTTAATTTGAGGTACACATAACATGGTCGAGCCATGAAGCGGGCATAGGTTGGTCTTCCCAAAATAGCGTGGTAGGCGCTTCGGAAATCCATGACTTCAAATGTCAGCTTCTCTTTGTGGAAATCCTTCGAGTCGCCGAACACTACATCCAGAGCTATTTGGCCGAGTGATTCAGCCTTCTTTCCAGGGATGACTTTGTGAAAACTCATGTTGCTGGAACTGAGTCTGGACATCGGAATGCCCATTCCCTTGAGCGTCTCTGCATACAATATATTCAACCCGCTGCCGCCATCCATCAATACCTTCGTCAGTCGAGTGCCTTCGACGACTGGGTCGACCACCAACGCTTGCCTCCCAGGGGTGGCAATGTGAGTAGGGTGATCAGACTGGTCGAAAGTAATGGGAGTTTATGACCATCTCAGATAGTTTGGTGTCGCCGGGGCGACTGTCGTGGTTCTAAGTCTGACAGTAGAGTGGGGGTAGGTATGGAGAGGCAAGGTCCTAGCTATGGAGAGGTTGTAAACACAAGAGATGTACGAGTTCAGGCCCTTCTCGGAGGAAGTAAAAGCCCTACGTCTCGGAGCCCGGAGGCAGTCGAGTGGATTATGCGTATATGGATTACAGGGTGCCGAACCCTTCTGCCTGTGGAGGGGGGTGGCTTATATAGAGTGCGCCAGGACCCCAGCCAACCCACGTAATGAAGGGTTTAAGGTACATTAAGTCCGGGGCGTTACTGGTAACGCCCCACATAAAGTGTCTTTACTATCATAAAGTCTACTTAATTACAGACCGTTGTAGTGCAGAGTGCCTCTTGACCTTCTGGTGGTTGAGTGAATCTTCATGGTCGAGTCCTTCAAGTCGGTCGAGTGAGTCCCTCGTAGGTCGACTAGAAGATGATCTCTTCTAAGGGTGTCCTTGGGCAGGGTACTTAGATCGGGTCTGTGACCCTACCCTAGGTACATGACTCCATCATTAGCCCCTGAATGGATTGAGGCTTGAGTGATGAAGGAGTTGATATTGTTTCCGATTAGCCTTCGCATACTGGTCGTGCGTTGTTTTGAAAAAAATCTCTTTGTTGATAGTGAGCAACTTTTCTTTAGTCGGCTCGATCCATTCTTTTCCTTCGTCGAGTGATCTTTTGGACTTCGCCGATTTCCAAGCGACGGATCGCAGGAAATCCCGCGTCTGGCAGACCGATCTGCCGTTCGCGGATTCCGCCGGATGCGAAATTTGGGGAAGCGCGCGAAGCGGAACGGACCGCGGCGCTCGGATGGGATAGGGCATAGACGCCTCGATCTCCGCGCCGCTTTTATCGCCACGTATCACGTCCGCGCAACTGTTCCGGGATATGATTAGATCGACCGGGCCCACCTGTCATCCACTCGGAAGGGATCTTATAAACGCGCCCGGCGAGGGTTTTTTGAACAGTGCCTCAGCATCCTCTCTCTGCTCTCTTCGTCTCCGCCCAACGCGCTCGCTCTCGCCTCCGCACAACTTCTCCTCGCGCGTCCCGCCGGCAGCCATGGTCAAGGAGAAGACGGCGGCGTTGGAACGCGCGAAGAAGGCGTCGGCGACGGAGAAGGCGAAGGGGAGATCCACCACTCGTGGCGGGTCTTCGTCTAGATCTCGCCTGCCGAAAGGCTGGGTCCAGGGAGATTGGATCCAGTCGACCATCACGGAGAAGGATCTCCTCGATATGGCCAACGAGGGCCTGATCCCTCATGGAGCTGCGAGGCTTCCGGGGAAAGAGTGGCAACCCCAACCGGAAGAGGGTGAGTGCGTGCTTCTGGCTACCCATGTCGACCGCGGATTTTCTTTGCCGCCGAGCATTTTCTTTCGTGGTTTCTTGATCTTCTTTGGAGCGCAACTCCACCACTTCACCCCAAATTCTATCGCCTATCTTGCCGCGTTTGTGTCCATGTGTGAGAGTTTTCTGGGCTGTCGACCGCATTGGGGTTTGTTCAAGCACATATTCACGTGTCGCTCTCAGACCGTGAAGAAGGCGAGCCCAGGCGACGAAAAAACCCGAGTTGTCCAAATGTGTGGGGGTCTGGGGATCCAGATGAGGAACAAGAGCACCTTCCCAGCCATGACATTTCCCGAGTCGGTCAGAGGCTGGCAGTCGACCTAGTTCTACTGCCAGGATCAGCCGACGCCGGGGCAGTCGAGTGGACTCCCTCAGTTCTCCATGGGCCGAGTGAACAAGCCCTCCTTTCTGAAGGTGATTCCGAAGGAGAAAGCTGACGTGAAGATGCTGATGGAGCGTGTAGTTCAGTTGGTTCGGGAGGGAGTGACGGGTATGGACCTCCTGGAGGTTTTCCTTAGGCGTCGTATCCAGCCTCTTCAGTTCCGGAGCCATTGCATGTGGTTGTACTGCGGGACTGAGGATGAGACTCGGGTCAATCCAGAAGCAGTCGACGATGCCACTCTAGAAAGGTGGATGGCCGCTGTTACTGGGAACAAGGATAACCCTCGTGGAGCCAGAAGGATTCCTCCACTCGACCACTACCCATTGTATTCTTGTCATATTTATTTCTGTTTTCTCTGCCGATCGGTCGATTGATCGTTGTCTTGATGTCTATCAGGCCCTCACTGAGCTGTACTCGATGCCCAATGGAGCACAGGCTCCGACTGAGGAGGGAGAAGCGAGCGGGGGCGAGAGCCAGGAGGAGGAGTGGGACTCGGACGCCGCTGAGGATGATGATGATGACGATGACGATGATGATGATGACGATGAGGACGAAGAAGAGGAGGAGGAGGAGGTCGCACCACCGCGCTCGGAAAGGCAGTCGAAGCTTGTCCATGACCCTGCGACTGAGCGTGGCAAGGGGGTTGCGACTGTGACACAGTCGACCAAGCGCCCTCAGACCACCTCTCCGGCGCCGACTGAAAAGGCGTCGAAGCAGCCCAGGGCGGCCCCGTCAAAGCCGACCAAGCTCCTGCCGAAGATGAAGGTGTCCATCCCCACCATATCAGGGTAATCATGCTGCTTAAGTCTTCTTGTTTTGTGCAAACTTTATCTCTGGTTGGCGCTGGAGTTAGTCGACTGATTCTTTGGAGTTGCAGTGCTACTACTTCTGAGACCTCAGCCCGGGCTGACGACCATGAGATGGAGGACGCAGCAACCTCAAAACCTGGTACTATACTCTTAACACCGTTTCTAGTCGACTGACTCATGATCTCTAATTCTGATTCTTTTCTGTAGCTCCATCCAATGTTGTTATCACTCTCCCTGATGATGATGAAGATGAGGAACCGCTGATGCATAGAAGGAGTAGGAAAGCATCTACCAGCAGGGTGCCCCAGGATGTGGCGGTGCCTGAGACTCTGGTCACGGAGGAGGAGAACACTACTCGACACACTGTGTCCTTCGCAGATCCACTGACGAGTGCTCTGCAGCCCTCCCTCTTCACGACGCACCACGTCCCAGAGGACCAAGCTGGCGCCGCGAAGGAGGCGATACGCTAGGCAGGGATCATGATGGAGCAGTTGAAGACCATCTGGGATGCGAGCCAGGCAGCTTACGACGCCAGTTCCGCCCTTCAAAGCAATGTGCAGGTCAGTCGACCATCGCTTGTTCTGTTAGGATATGCTATCAAAAACTTTTCTTTCCAGAATTTATAGTAATCACCCACTGGGTGTGTCGATTTAAACTCCGTGTTAGCGGGGGCACGCTAAGTGCACCCACTGGGTGTAGTCCCCAAGGCTAAGGTCGACTGCTGGCAGTCGGCCTTAGGCTTTATAAGTTCCGTCTTTCCATCATTCGACTATGGGGAATGGATTTCGCAAACCGGTGGAGGCACGCTGAGTGCACCCACTGGGTGTAGTCCCCAAGGCTAAGATCGACTGCTGGCAGTCGGCCTTAGGCTTTATAAGTTTAGTCTCTCCGTCATTCGACTATGGCGAATGGTCGACTCTGTCTTCAACAGAACTAGTGGGGGCACGCTGAGTGCACCCACTGGGTGTAGTCCCCGAGACTGTGGTCGACTGCTGGCAGTCGATTACAGTCTTAAAGAATACATCTTGTTTCGTTTTTTTTTTGAGGTCGACTGGTCGACTCTGTCTTCAATAGGACTAGTGGGGGCACGCTGAGTGCACCCACTGGGTGTAGTCCCCGAGACTACGATCGAATGCTTGTATCCGGCTGTAGTCTTAGAAACGCATGATTTTTCCTTTTCCACTCGGAAGTGAATTATCTTTGACATTTAGTCGATTGACTCTTCGCAGAGATCCTGTGACGTGGCGGCTCGCTACACTGAGCTGGAAAACAAGCACATTCAGCTCGAGCTGAATTTGAAGCTGGCTCAGGAGAATCTGACGAAGGCAAAGGAGGAAACCAAAGGTATGTTTGGTGAGACCTCGACGATTGCTTCTTCCCCTTATTTGTTTCAAAATCTCATCTTGCTGTAACTTGCAGGTAAGGTGAAGGAGGCCCAACAGAAAAAAGACCTTGAACTAGCTAAGAAGATCAAGCTTGCTGACGAGAAGTTAGCTTTAGTCACCAAGCTTGAACAAGAAAATACCAATCTGAAAGCTGCTCTTGGGAAGAAGAATGATCTGGAGGCCTTCCTGATTGGTCTTGCCAAGAAGCTGTTCCTTATGCTCGAAGGTAAACCTTTACGCTCAACAATCATTTTCAACTGGGATTTTTCCATTCGACCATTGCCTTGACTCGGTGGTCGCCCTTGCAGAATTTTGTCAAGACTTTGAAGAGGAGACTAGCCGGCTGGAACCAAACCTTGACCCCGTCAATTCTCCGGTGAACGACGAAGTTGCCATGAACGTTTTCCGACTGGAGTCCCGTGTTGCAGCTGTCGTGGACTATCTTGCAAGGCTGAAGGTCGCCACATCTCGCATCGACTCAACGCTCTGGCCCGGGGAGACACTCCAGAACGACCTCGAGTCACTGATGGCTCGCTTGAACACGGTCCCTGGTCGAGTGCAGGAGTGGAAAAAGTCCTCGGCTCGGTGCGGTGCAGATGTTGCTCTGTATCTGGCCCGAGTCCACTGCAAAGATGCGCGAGAAGACAAGCTGGCGGCCCTCCGAGTGGCCAACACCAAGAAACACGACTTCAGGTCCTTTAAGGAAACTTTCATTGCTGCTGCCACTCGGATCGCAGATGGAATTGATCTTGATGAGTTTGTTGCACCTTCCAGCCCTCCACAGGAGGGGTAAAAAACTTCTTTTAAGCTCGACGCTTTAAATTTGCCTCGGTGTGCCGAGTGGAGTTGTAACCGATAAACCTTAACCGAACTTGAATTTGATGTTTGAATATGATTGCTTTTGGCTTGAAATGTCTTTTGCAGGTTCAAAGCAGGACGCTCACTGCAGTCAACTTATTCCTTAATCCACTTAGGCGAGCACTGGGCTGCAGCTAAGCCCCCGAGTGAGAGGTTTGCTCTTCACTTGGTAGGGTTTTTATATCTTAGGCGAGCACTGGGCTGCAGCTAAGCCCCCGAGTGAGAGGTTTGCTCTTCACTCGGTAGGATTCTTATATCTTAGGCGAGCACTGGGCTGCAGCTAAGCCCCCGAGTGAAAGGTTTGCTCTTCACTCGGTACGATTTTTATATCTTAGGCGAGTACTTGGACTGCAGCTAAGCCTCCGAGTGGAAGTCTGGCTTACCACTCGGTAGGATT
>NC_041381.1:656467384-656483321 GCF_002162155.2 Triticum dicoccoides
GCGAGCATTGGGCTGCAGCTAAGCCCCCGAGTGAGAGGTTCGCTCTTCACTCGGTAGGATTTTTATATCTTAGGCGAGCACTGGGCTGCAGCTAATCCCCCGAGTGAGAGGTTTGCTCTTCACTCGGTAGGATTTTGATAACTTAGGCGAGTACTTGGACTGCAGCTAAGCCTCCGAGTGAGAGGTTTGCTCTTCACTTGGTAGGATTTTTATAACTTAGGCGAGCACTGGGCTGCAGCTAAGCCCCTGAGTGAGAGGTTTGCTCTTCACTCGGTAGGATTTTATTTAATCTTAGGCGAAACGGATTCGCAGCTAAGCCTCTGAGTGGGAGTCTGGCTCACCACTCGGTAGGATTTTTACAAACTTAGGCGAAACGGATTCGCGGCTAAGTCATCCACTGAGGGGAAAATTTTATTGGACAAAATAAAAAGTGACAAAAATTATGGAGGAACTATGACACTATTATTTTGAAATCCATGAACTACAGGAGTACTTTATTGCAACTCATCCGAGTGATAAACTTAAGTGTAAAATGGGCGGAGTAGTTCCGCGTTCCAAGCTCGGGACTCGTCGATATTATGTTCGACGTTGTAAAGACGGTACGCCCCGTTGTGGAGAACTTTGGTGACGATGAAGGGTCCTTCCCAAGAAGGAGAAAGCTTGTGATGTTTCTTCTGATCCACTCGGAGAACTAAATCTCCTTCTTGGAAGGCCCGACCCCTCACATTTCTGGCGTGGAAACGACGCAAATCTTGTTGGTAGATGGTCGATCGGATCAGAGCCATCTCCCTTTCTTCCTCTAAAAGGTCGACTGCGTCCTGCCGCGCTTGTTCAGCTTCTGCTTCGTTGTAGATCTCAACTCGAGGAGCATTGTGGAGAAGATCACTCGGCAAGACTGCTTCAGCTCCGTAGACCAAGAAGAATGGAGTTCTTCCGGTTGACCGATTAGGTGTGGTCCGCAGTCCCCAAAGCACCAAGGGAAGTTCGTCGACCCAAGCTCCAGCTGCATGCTTGAGATCACGCATCAGTCGGGGTTTCAATCCCTTGAGAATCAGGCCATTGGCTCGCTCTGCTTGTCCATTCGTCTGCGGATGGGCGACCGAAGCGTAGTCGACTCGTGTGCCTTGAGAGTTGCAGAAATCCCTGAATTCTTCCGAGTCAAAGTTCGACCCGTTATCCGTAATGATGCTGTGCGGGACTCCATATCTGAATATCAGTTCCCTGATGAAGCTAACAACAGTACCGGCGTCAAGGTTCTTGATTGGTTTAGCCTCAATCCACTTGGTGAACTTGTCGACTGCCACCAGTACATGCGTGAAGCCACTCTGACCTGTTCTCAAAGGACCGATCATGTCCAACCCCCATACTGCGAAAGGCCAGACGAGTGGGATGGTCTTCAGAGCTGATGCAGGCTTGTGCGATATATTCGACTAGAACTGACATCCTTCGCACTTATCCACTATTTCCTTTGCCATCTCATTCGCCTTTGGCCAGTAAAATCCGGCTCGGTATGCTTTGGCCACGATGGTCCGAGAGGACGCGTGATGACCACAGGTCCCCGAGTGGATATCATTAAGGATGACTTGACCTTCTTCTGGTGTTATGCACTTCTGACCAACTCCAGTCGCGCTTTCTCTATATAACTGTCTTTTGATTACGGTAAAGGCTTTAGATCGACGGGCGATCTGTCGAGCCTCTTCCTCATCCTCCGGAAGCTCTTTTCTCAGGATATATGCGATATATGGAACTGTCCAGTCGGGAATGACCACCAAGACCTCCATGACCAAGTCGACCATTGCTGGGACTTCAACCTCAGTCGGATCTGCGGCACTCTTGGGCTGTGGAGCTTCTTCGGTGAAAGGATCTTCTTTGACTGACAGAGTGTGTATATGCTCCAAGAACACACCACTCGGAATGGATCCTCTCTTGGAACCTATCTTTGCTAGATCATCAGCTGCTTGATTTTTCAGTCGGGGTATATGATGGAGCTCCAACCCCTCGAACTTCTTTTCCAGCTTCCTCACTGCACTGCAGTATCCAGTCATGGCTGGGCTTCTCACGTCCCACTCCTTCATCACTTGGTTGACCACTAAATCTGAATCGCCATAGACCATCAGGTGACGGACGCCGAGTGAAATGGCCATGCGCAATCCGTATAAGAGGGCCTCATACTCTGCCTCATTGTTGGAGGAATCAAAGTGAATCTGGAGCACATATCTGAGCTTATCTCCTCTGGGGGAAACCAGGACAACCCCAGCACCGGAACCATTCAACATCTTAGAGCCATCAAAAAACATGGTCCAATGCTCCGAGTGAACTTCAGTCGGCTGCTGCTGTTCAATCCACTCGGCGAGGAAATCTGCTATTGCCTGGGACTTAATGGCTTTCTTTGCCTCAAACTTGATATCAAGGGGAAGAAGTTCAATCGCCCATTTCTCCACTCGACCAGTTGCATCTCTGTTGTGCAAAATCT
The DNA here is from genome assembly GCF_002162155.2 of Triticum dicoccoides. Taxonomy (NCBI): domain Eukaryota; kingdom Viridiplantae; phylum Streptophyta; class Magnoliopsida; order Poales; family Poaceae; genus Triticum; species Triticum dicoccoides. Next base: position 656,469,858 of record NC_041381.1, read on the forward strand.
CTGATAGTGGAGCGTCGCTGACGACTGTGATGGAATGATCAGAGAAATAATGAGCAACCTTTTTTGTGGTCATGTATATTCCATACACAATCTTCTGATAATGAGGATATCTCTACTTGGATGGAGTCAAGACTTCAGACAAATAATACACTGGGCGCTGAACTTTGAAAGCTTTTCCTTCTTCTTCCCGCTAGACCGTAAGCACTGTACTGATGACTTGTCCTGTGGCTGCGATATAAAGCAACAGAGGCTCTTTGCTGATTGGAGCAGCAAGCACCGGCTGGGTGGAGAGCAGAGCTTTTAGCTCGGCAAACGCTGCATCAGCTTCTGGAGTCCACTCGAACTTGTCTGCCTTCTTCATCAGTCAGTAAAGAGGCAATGCCTTTTCACCGAGTCATGAGATGAATCGACTTAATGCGGCCAAGCATCCAGTAAGCTTCTGGACATCGTGCACTCGCACAGGGCGTTTCATTCGGAGAATAGTGCCGATCTTTTCTGGATTAGCGTCGATCCCTCGCTCGGAAACGAGAAAACCGAGTAACTTGCCACCAGGAACTCCGAATGTGCACTTTGATGAATTGAGCTTGATATCATACCTTCTGAGGTTGGCTAATGTTTCGGCGAGGTCAGCGAGCAGGTCGGAACCTTTTCGTGACTTGACGACGATATCATCCATATACGCTTCCACATTCCGACTTATTTGAGTGAGTAGACACTTCTGAATCATTCGCATAAATGTGGCTCCAGCATTCTTGAGGCCGAATGGCATGGTGATATAGCAGAAGCACCCGAATGGAGTGATGAAAGCTGTTTTTACCTCATCGGGTCCGTACAGACGGATCTGGTGGTACCCGGAGTAGGCGTCTAGAAAAGACAATCTCTCACATCCTGCGGTCGAGTCAACAATTTGATCTATGCGAGGGAGGGGAAAATGATCTTTCGGGTAGGCCCGGTTGATGTGCTTGAAATCAATGCACATTCGGAGCGATTTGTCCTTCTTAGGAACCATGACGACATTAGCGAGCCACTCAGAGTGGTATATCTCTCGGATAAATCCTGCCGCCAACAGTCGAGCCACTTCCTCACCAATGGCTTTTCTCTTCTGGACGGCGGACCGCCGAAGATGCTCTTTGACTGGTTTTGCTGATGAGTCGACTCTTAGGCGTTGCTCAGCCAGTCCCCTGGGAACACCTGGCATGTCAGCGGGCTTCCATGCAAAAATGTCCCAGTTCTCACGGAGGAACTGGATGAGCGCTTCTTCCTATTTAGGGTCGAGTGTTGTGGAGATGTGGGTCGGGGCTGCATCGGGGTCGGTCGGGTGAATGTGAACAGGCTTCGTCTCACCGGACGACTGAAATGCAGATTCTGTGGCAGGTTTCTTGGATCGCAGCAAATCACTCGGATCTGCGTTTTGCTTGTATTCTTCAAACTCGACCGCTGTCACCTGGGAATCAACAATCTTTGAGCCCTTCTGAAAGCACTCTTCTGCCTTTTTCCGATCACCGGTGACAGTGATCACTCCTTTGGGGTCGGGCATCTTCAATTTGAGGTACACGTAACATGGTCGAGCCATGAACCGTGCATAAGCTGGTCTCCCCAAAATGGCATGATATGCACTCTGAAAATCCACGACCTCAAACGTCAACTTCTCTTTGCGAAAATGTTTCGAATCACCAAACACCACGTCCAGAGCTATTTGGCCGAGTGACTCGACTTTCTTCCCTGGTATAACTCCATGAAAGCTCATGTTACTGGTGTTCAGTCGGGACATCGGAATGCCCATTCCTTTTAGTGTGTCTGCATACAACAAATTCAGCCCGCTACCACCGTCCATCAGCACTTTTGTCAGTCGAGTGCCTTCGACAACTGGATCATACACCAGAGCTTGCCTCCCAGGGGTGGCAATATGAGTCGGGTGATCAGATTGGTCGAATGTGATGGGTGTTTGGGACCATCTCAGATAATTTGCTTTTGCTGGGGTAACCATGTTCACCTCGCGGTTAATGACTTTCAATCGACTCTTGCTTTCTACATCTGCAAAGATCATCAGAGTAGAGTTGATATGCGGATATCCTTCCTCACTGTCCTCCTTGTCTTCGGCCTTGTCTGGCTCCTTTTCCTTGTCTTTAGACTGTTTTCCTTGAAACTATTGGATCAGGAGTCGACATTGGCGAGTAGTATGCTTTGGGTAAATAATATTCCCCTCTTCGTCTTTCTTCGTGTGGATGTGACACGGCATATCCGTCACGTCGTTCCCTTCTTTATCCTTTACCTTCTTAGGGTTCCAGGATTCTTTTGGTTTCCCCTTAAACTTTCCATGAGTTACGGCCAGAGCCTCTCCAGGAGCTGCCGGTTCAGCCTTCCGCTTCTGTTTCCGACTGGTGTTTCTCTTCTCCGACTGGCTCGGCTTGTGCTTACCGCTTCGGAGTCGGTCTTCTTCTTCGCCGTTGGCGTACTTGGTAGCAATTTCCATCATCCGACTCAAGGTCATGTCTCCGGTTCGACCAAATTTCAAACTCAATTCTCTGTTCTTGACACCATCCTTGAAGGCGCAGGCTGCCTGATGATAAGACACATTCTCCACAGTATGGTGCAAAGTGATCCATCTCTGAATATACTCCCTGAGAGTCTCATTGGTCTTCTGCACGCAGACTTGCAACTCCATCAATCCAGCCGGTCGCTTGCAAGTTCCTTCAAACGTTCTGACGAACACTTGGGACAGATCTTCCCAAGTGTAAATGCTGCTAGGAGGTAACTGTTTCAACCACGCTCTGGTAGAACCTTCCAACATGAGGGGCAAATGCTTCATGGCCACCCCGTCATTCCCACCACCAATCTGAACCGCCACTCGGTAGTTCTCAAGCCAAGTTTCAGGCTTAGACTCAACGGAGAACTTGCTGACTCCTGTTGCCAACCTGAAATTGGGGGGAATCATTGCGGCTCTGATAGCTCTGCTGAAACATTCCGGACCAGAAACGTGCACTCGACTACTCGTGGGCGCATCTCTGTCGAGTCCACCTCGATGGGCTCTGTTCCGGTCGACCAAGCCTTGCACGATAATGGATCGCGCATCGAAGCCTGGTTCTCTGGGGTCGACTGGAACTCTCCGCCCCGCACTGAGCTGACGTCTGTCATCTTGCTGCCGAGGAGCGTAAGACCCACCCCTCGGAGGGGAAGTGGGCACTCAACGCCTATCATCTCGGTCGTGTCGGTCTCCATATTGGTCTCGCCGATTCTCACGCCCTTCATGCCGCGGAGGTGATCTGGGGCTGTGAGCCGACTTGAACCGTATTCGCAGCGACGGATCGACTGTGAATTCTGTTGCGCGACTGCGACACGGCTGAATTCTGATCTCCTGCTGCCCGGAGCAGATCCCTGATCTGCATCAAGCCTCTGGCCAGCTTCCGACTGAGAGGGCTGGATGGACTCTGCTATACGGGTCGCAGCTGCTAAATTCTGGATTGGGGTTCGATATACCTGAGTCGGCGGGAAGAGTTGACGTCGACTGGCGTCGAGAACTCTTTGCCGCGCGCGCTCGTCGAGTGCTCGCTGAAGATTCTCCAGGCGAGCGCGTTCGGCCAAATTGGCCAAATGTGCCTCCTCCAAGGCGCGAGCCTCGGGGGTTTCTCCTGCGATGGGAGTATGCAGGGCATCCATGTTCCTGCGGCGAAGTTCTTCTCTTTGCAGAGAGTCGAGTGGCTCGGGCTGGTACTCTTCGTGGTCTCGTGCGGGATCGCCTCCGTCGCCTGCCCCACCATCACGGGCGAAGCCAGGGGGGCTGCGAGGCCCGTCGACCATCAGGATTTCCGCCGCTGGATCACTGTTATCGCATTCGGATGCAGTCTCTACGGAGCCAGTCGACAGATCGAACAGGCCGTAGAGAGATTCGTCGGGCTTGATTGCCGCAACTTGGGTGGTGGCCGTCTGGCGAGCCACTGCGTGTCTCACCCACTGCTGAAGTCTCGACTGACCCGAGCGCTTGCGCTGGCGGGAGACCGGGAGGGTGGTCGATAGGGGAGTCGACCGATATGGGGTCGACGGTTGCCGCAGCAGAACACCGCGGACACATGCGTGAAAATGCATCGCACCGCGGACGGGGAGCGCATCGACGTCGAGTGGAGCCTCCTGGAGCCAGGCGGAGTCATCGATGACGAAGGTGAGAGCACCGAGACGAATCTCTCGACCCTTGACCAAAACTCCAGCAGCTACCATGATGAAAATACTCGGAAGAATCGCAACTTCTCCACAAAATCGCTAAAACACCCGCCCCACGGTGGGCGCCAACTGTCGTGGTTCTAAGTCTGATAGTAGAGTGGGGGGTAGGTATGGAGAGGCAAGGTCCTAGATATCGAGAGGTTGTAAACACAAGAGATGTACGAGTTCAGGCCCTTCTCGGAGGAAGTAAAAGCCCTACGTCTCGGAGCCCGGAGGCGGTTGAGTGGATTATGCGTATATGGATTACAGGGTGCCGAACCCTTCTGCCTGTGGAGGGGGGTGGCTTATATAGAGTGCGCCAGGACCCCAGCCAACCCACGTAATGAAGGGTTTAAGGTACATTAAGTCCGGGGCGTTAATGGTAACGCCCCACATAAAGTGTCTTTACTATCATAAAGTCTACTTAATTACAGACCGTTGCAGTGCAGAGTGCCTCTTGACCTTCTGGTGGTCGAGTGAATCTTCGTGGTCGAGTCCTTCAAGTCGGTCGAGTGAGTCCCTCGTAGGTCGACTGGAAGATGATCTCTTCTAAGGGTGTCCTTGGGCAGGGTACTTAGATCGGGTCTGTGACCCTACCCTAGGTACATGACTCCACCAACGACCATATTGACCTCACAATTTATCACTTTCAGTCGACTTTTGCTCTCTACATCAGCAAAAATCATTAGAGTGGAATTGACATGAGGGTACTCTCCATCACTGTCCTCCTTGTCCTCGGCCTTGTCCAACTCCTTCTCTTTGTCCTTCGGCTGTTTTCCTTGAAACTACTGGATTAAGAGTCGGCATTGGCGAGTGGTATGCTTCGGGTAGATGAAGTTTCCCTCTTCGTCTTTCTTTGTGTGGATATGACACGTAGATCCATCACGTCATTACCTTCCTTATCCTTTACCTTCTTGGGGTTCCAAGATCCTTTGGGCTTCCCTTTGAATTTGCCCTGAGTCACGGCCAGAGCCTCTCCAGGAGCAGCTGGCTCGGCCTTCCGCTTCTGCTTTCGACCGGAGTTTCCTTTCTCCGACTAACTCGGCTTGTACTTGCCACTCCGGAGTCGGTCTTCTTCTTCACCATTGGCGTACTTGGTGGCTATTTCCATCATCCGACTCAGGGTCATATCTCCAGTTCGACCAAACTTCAGACTTAACTCTCTGTTCTTGACACCATCCTTGAAGGCACAGACCGCTTGATGATCCGACACATTCTCCACAATATGATGCAAAGTGATCCATCTCTGGATGTAATCTCTCAATGTTTCACTCGACTTTTGTACGTAAACTTGTAGCTCTGTCAATCCGGCCGTTCGCTTGCAAGTTCCCTCGAACGTCTTGACGAACACTCGGGAAAGATCTTCCCAGGTGTAAATCCTGCTAGGAGCTAGCTGATTCAACCACGCCCTGGCCGAACCTTCTAGCATGAGTGGCAAATGCTTCATGGCCACCTCATCATTACCGCCACCAATCTGTACAGCCACTCAGTAGTCTTCAAGCCAAGTTTCAGGCTTGGACTCTCCGGTGAACTTACTTACTCCAGTCGCCAACCTGAAGTTGGGAGGAATCATTGTGGCTCTGATGGCTTTGCTAAAGCATTCTGGACCTGAAACGTGGACTCGGCTGCTTGTGGGCACATCTCTGTCATGGCCACCTCTGTGAGCTCTGTTCCGGTCGACCAAACCTTGCACGATGATGGATCTCGTGTCAAAGCCTGGTTCTCTGGGGTCGACTGGAGCTCTCCGCCCAACACTGAGCTGGCACCTATCATCTTGCTGCCGATGGGCATTAGACCCACTTCTCGGGGGAGGAGTGGGCACTCGACGCCTATCATCACGATCAAATCGATCATCATAGTGGTCCTGCCGGCCTTCACGTCCCACGCGCCTCGGAGGTGACCTTGGGCTGTGAGCCGATTGAACAGTATTCGCAGCGACGGATCGACTGTGAATCCTGTTGCGCGCCTGTGACACAACTGAATTCTGATCTCCTGCCACCCGGAGCAAATCTCTGATCTGCATCAAGCCTCTTCCAGCCTCCGACTGAGAAGGCTGGATTGACTCCGCTATACGGGCCGCAGCTGCCAAATTCTGAATCGGGGTTCGATATACATGAGTCGGTTGCGGAAAGAGCTGACGCCGGCTGGAGTCAGGTACTCGTTGACGCGCACGCTCGTCGAGTGCTCGCTGGAGGTTCTCCAGTCGAGTGCGTTCAGCCAAGTTGGCCAAACACGCCTCCTCCAGGGCACGAGCCTCAGGAATTTCTCTTGCGATGGGAGTATGCAGGGCATCCATGTTCCGGCGGCGAAGTTCTTCCGTCTGCTGAGAAGTGAGCGGCTCGGGCTGATACTCTTCGTGGGCCTGAGCGGGGTCGCCCCCATTGTCTATCCCGTCGATGCGGGGGAAACCGGGAGGGCTACGAGGCCCATTGACCATCAGGACCTCCGCCGCTGGATCACTACTATCGCACTCGGATGCAGTCTCTACGGAGACAGTCGACAGATCGAACAGGCCGTAGAGAGATTCGTCGGGCTCAATTGCCGCTACTTGGGTGGTGGCCGATTGGCGAGCCACTGCGTGTCTCACCCATCGCTGAAGCCTCGACCGACCGGAGCGCTTGTGCTGGCGGGAGACAGGGAGGGAAGACAACACATGGGTCGACCGGTATGGGGTCGACGGCTGCCGCAGCAGGACGCCGCGGACACACGCCTGAAAGTGCGTCGCCCCGCGGACGGGGAGCGCGTCGATGTCGAGTGGTGCCTCCTGGAGCCAAGCGGAGTCGTCGGCGATGAAAGCAAGCGCACCGAGACGGATCTCGCGGCCCTCGACCAGAGCTCCGCCGGAAACCATGATGAGGGCAATCGGATAAATTGCAACTTCTCCAAAAAGTCGCTAAGACACCTGCCCCACGGTGGGCGCCAACTGTCGTGGTCCTAAGTCTGACAGTAGAATGGGGGGTAGGTATGGAGAGGCAAGATCCTAGCTATGGAGTAGTTGTACACACGAGTGTTTAACGAGTTCAGGCCCTTCTCTGAGGAAGTAATAGCCCTACGTCTCGGAGCCCGGAGGCGGTCGACTGGTTTATGTGTATATGAGTTACAGGGGTGCGAACCCTTTACACTGAGGAGGGGGGTGGCTTATATAGAGTTCGCCAGACCCCTCCGGCCCTCAGTTATGCAGGGTTTAAAGTACATTAAGATTGGGGGTTACTGGTAACGCCCTCATAAAGTACCATGAAGACTATTAAAGGCGCTTAATGATAGACCGTTGCGTGCTGAGTGACTTTAGGTCTCCTGGCCGTCGAGTGGTTAGCTTCATGGTCGAGTGGCTATCTTCATGGTCGAGTGTCCTTGAGTTTGTCGAGTGAAGTCCCTCTTGGTCGACTGGAAGGTAGCTTCGTCTAAGGATGTCCTTGGGTAAGGTATCCTAGACAGGTCCATGACCCTACCCTAGGTACATAACATCATCACCTCTCGCGAAAGAAAAAAACAACAGAAAACGCGTTTTTTTTCGTTTCCGAGGAGGCATGGCCGTGACTATCGCGAAAGCACAACTGTGCCTCTCGTGGAAGCAAAACCGTGCCTCTCGCGAAAAAAACAGAAAACGTGTTTTTTTGTTTCCAAGAGGCACGGCCGTGACTCTCGCGAAAGCACAACCGTGCCTCTCGCGGAAGCAAAACCGTGCCTCTCACGAAAAGGAAAAAAAAGAAAACGCGTCTTTTTTTCCGTTTCCAAGAGGCACGGCCGTGCCTCTCGTGAAAGCACAACCGTGCCTCTCGCGAAAACAAAACCGTGACTCTCGAAAATATTTTTTGGTCGAAAAGCTAGGGAAGACCAATGAAAAACCAAAACGTCAAAAAACCGAGAAAAAATCGTTTAAAAGGCGGAAAACGCGTGCAAAAAATAAAAAAATAAAATCCGGAGGGAGCGCCCAGAGCGCGACACGTGACGAATGGCTGAGAACGCGCCAAGTGACGCTGATCATTGCGAGGCTCCCGAAGAAGCGCTCGTTAATTAGTTGCTTCCGGGATCAGACGATCCTAATTAGGAGAATCGGACGACTGCGGGCTGACCGACCCAAATTTGGGCTGGCGCGCCCGCGCCTAAGGCCCCCCTTTGGGCAATACGTGTCACACTCGAACTCCACTCCGTTTCGGCCGGGTTACCGACTGGATCAAACACGCGCGCTCTAGTTTTTAGACCACGCCCAACGCATTATTTCCGAGAATAGGAGCCCCAGCCGGCCAGCCCCAAGGAGACAGAGCGCAATAAACCCCCAAATTCCGCATAACATTCAGATACATACGCCGCCCCCGCCGTTATCCGGCTGGATCTCCACCGCTACGGGGCGATGGCAAACAGGTCCAGGGAGAAGAAGGAGCAGCCGGCGCCGGCGGCAGAGAGCCTCCCCGAGGACCTCCTCCTCGAGGTCCTGGCGCGGGTGCCCTACACATCGCTCTGCCGCTTCAAGTGCGTGTCCAAAGCATGGCTCGCCCTCTGCTCCGACCCCGGCCTCCGGATCAGGTCGCCGCAGGCCCCGTCGGGCTTCTTCTGCTACGCTCGCAGGGACTGGAATAACGAGCTCCGCTTCGTCAACCTGTCGGGCCGAGGCCGGCCCCTCGTCGACCCCGGCCTCCCTTTCCTGCGCGGCGCGTGGGACGGGGGCGTCCGGACGGTGGACTGCTGCGGCGGCCTCCTCCTTTGCGAGTGCTGGAAGAGATCCTCCGCGACCAGCTCCGACGCCGACGCAGACTACGTCGTGTGCAATCCAGCTACGGAGGGGTGGACTGTCTTGCCTGCTAACAAGGAGCTGCTTCAGGACAGCAACATCATCCGTCTGGGTTTCGACCCGGCCGCTCCCTCCCGCTTCGCCGTGTTCGTGCTCGTGGGCGACCGGGTCACCAGAGTGGAGATCTTCTCATCGGAAACCCGAAGGTGGACTTCCAAGGAGAGCGAATGGGGCGACCTCACCAGCGTGGTCGATCATAATGGTTCAGTCTCTCTCTTCTTCGGTGGCACGCTGCATCTAACTACCCACAAATCTTCGGTGATCACGGTGGATGCGGAAGGGAATACTTGGCGGAAAATCCACATGCCACTCACCGTAGCAGACACCTACGATTTTGGTTATATTGGGCAATCTCAGGGACGCCTGTATGCAATGCATATGGATTACACTAATTGTAATCGCGAGCTCTCAGTCTGGGTTCTTGAAGATTATGCCAGTGGGCAGTGGACTCTGAAGCATGCCGCGAGCATGCCGATGCCCGGATTGATAGGCCATGATGAGGTGTGTACATTTGTAGCATTCGGTCCGGAATGCAAATCGATCTTTTTCCAAATCAATGGGTTGAATGATAGGCTTGTGTCATACGATGTGGAAAACTGGAGATCTCGTGTTGTCTTCCGTTTTGGGAATAGTCATTATGATCTCCGGTGCAAACCTTATATTCCCAGTTACATAGAACGGTTGTCCGATGGTTGTAAAAATTAAGCAGTTCCATGGTCACTTAATCAAAGTCATCAGATGTTAAATATATATGGTTCAGATCAGCTTGGTTTATTTATGTACTTTGATGTTCCAGTCCATGCCTTTGTGGCTTTGAACAATGTTGTTTAGAAAGGGTTTGCTACTGTGGTTTGCCTAGTCAGTAGTCACTTCAATTCATTTGCTTTCATGTACTAGTTGTGGACTGTGGTCACTTGTGAATCACTCCTGTGGTCGCAGATCCGTGTTTTTGGTAATAAGTTATCTATGCTTGGGATTATATTTCATTTCTCTTGGCGTCTGGAGCCTACACGGCGAAATTCACGTACAACCGTTTCAGCACGGGCCTGATCCGTTTCGAGCAGGCCGACTACATTTGGAAATGTTGGGCGCCTTTAAAGTGCAAAATCTACATTTGGGTGGCTGTGCAGTAAAGGTTGTGGACATCCGATCGCCGTACATGCCACCGGATACAAGACCAAACTGCAAGCTCCCACACCTGCCTATAGGAGGAAGATACCGTCGATCACATTTTTTTCTTCAAACCGTTGCTCCTTTGGCGTACCGTCGATCCTGCCATGAAGGTTAGACACGGGGCGAAGCCCGTGATTCTCAAATATTTGAGAACCTAGAATGCCACCACACCATCACAAATGATAATCCTTTTTCCTCGGGATTTTCATATCCACAACCACACGTGTGGTAGATTAGGTAGTCCTGCGAGCAAGTCAACGTCCTCCTGCACCAATTTGTCAACATTAATTCCCAACTTCCAAAGCTTTTGGTGTTGGACGATCCAAACTGGAAACCTCCCAAACATCTAACTTATTGCAACATGGAGTTCCTCAAGATTGCTCTCGTACTGCTAGTTCTCGGAGAACCCAGTTCAACAGCGCACTACTAGAATTTTCTTATATGCCGGGTGCGCGTCTTTGCCGAGAGCCAAAACGCGGGCACTCGGCAAACTAAACGACGCCGAGAGCTGCACTCGGCAAACCTGGCCTCACGACAACTGCTTTCTTTGCCGTCACTGGCTCACGGAGAACAAGCACCAAACGACAAACGGCGCAGACGCCGAGAGCCGCACATGGCAAAGAGGAGCCAACGTGGCATGTCCGTTCGCACCAGACGGCTCCATCAGTTAGCACCAAACTGCTATCGGTAAACGAGCAGTTGCCGAGAGTGGCTCTCGGTAAAGATAAGGCAACCATCAAAGTTTAGTCCCACCTCGCCCCCAAGCAAGTCGTGCACCTGCTTAAATACCTTCATCTATTAGGTTCTTATGGGCGTGGGTCTTCCTTGGACTCTATTTGAAGGATATGCAGGATGAGTATGATTTATCATCTGTATTCATCATGTATATTCTTCAAGTGGATGCATGGATGTACGAATGTATTAATGCATGGATTGATGCATGAACCTTTTTTTGTAGTAAATTTTTTGGTAGTTTTTGTTATGTATCAATATATAGATGGATGTATGTATGTATGCATGAATGCATAGTTGGATGCAAAGAAGTATGGATGAATGTAGATAATTGTTAATTTTTTTTGTATAGATAATTAATTGTTGATGCATCTAATAGTTCTTGTTGTTCGTATAGATGCTATATGAAGGAAGAAAATCGACTTTTGACGATGGCGGTCAATCTTCTTGTGATATACATTTGTCACGCACGATGGGGATTCGTCCAGCTTGACCATCACCGAAAGTCGAAATATCCGTGAGATGGTGTCCACCATATATACCACCAGTAGAGACAGTTCCATCATATATACGTGAGAGAGATGAGAGTTGTTATTGGAGGAAGAAAATCGACTTTTAACGATGGCGGTCGATCTGAGCGAGTTCTTCTTGTGATATACATTTGTCACGCACGATGGGCGACCATCACCGAAAGTCGAAATATCCGTGAGATAGTGTCCACCATATATACCACCAGCAGAGAGAGTTCCACCATATATATGCGAAAGAGATGAAAGTTGTTATTGGAGGAAGAAAATCGTCTTTTGCCGATGGCGGTCGACCTGGGCGAGTTCGTCCCGTGATATACATTTTTCACGCACGATGGACTCGCCCAGCTCGACCATCACCGAAAGCCGAAATATCCATGAGATAGTGTCCATCATGATTAATTTTCTTAGAAGTAATCTTGCATGTTTGATTCTTATGCTATTTTTCATTGTGTGCGAAAGGTGTTAGCACCGATCGATTTCGTGGCTATGGCTTCCTCCGACGGCGCATCTTCCATTAGGGTTGACTCCGCGGTCAAGGAGAAGCTCTCCGAGGACGGCTTGGTGGCGCTCATTGAGAAGAATCAGCAGCTGATCCTAATAAAGTATTTTGAGGATCTAGCCAGGAAGAATTCCCCAGCCAAGGAGAAGAAGGCCCCAATACGTATGGAGTGTGACGACAAGACGCCATTGAGTCCACCGATGTACATTCCCGACGATGCTTGGTCCTCCACCATGGGGCCGGGATGCCCCGACGTGCTCTGACTCCACGATCACCGGTTTCACGGACTACACCTCTGAGTAGTCCACCTAGATAATTTGGCGTTGATTTAGTGATGTAGTCATGTAGGTGCTGATATAGACTTCTTAGATTGCCACTTGTGATGCTTTTGATTGTAGTATAAGTGATGAACGCTTACGTGGAATATGTATGATGTGCTATTTTTACCTTGCATTATTTCTCTATCTTTTTTTTTCTCTATCTTTGTAGATGAAGTGGTATGCGGTGTACAGAGGTAGATGTCGAGGAGTCAACGTTTCATGGGCTGAATGTAATGAAAAAGTGATTTACTATGAAGGCAGCTCCCACGACTCGTTCAATAGCAGAGAGAAGGCAGTGTTTTCGGGGAACGTAGTAATTTCAAAAAAATTCCTACGCACACTTAAGATCATGGTGATGTATAGCAACGAGAGGGGAGAGTGTTGTCCACGTACCCTCGTAGACCGAAAGCGGAAGCGTTAGAACAATGCGGTTGATGTAGTCGTACGTCTTCACGGCCCGACCGATCAAGCACCGAAACTATGGCACCTCCGAGTTCTAGCACACGTTTAGCTCGATGACGTCCCTCGAACTCTGATCCAGCCGAGTGTCAAGGGAGAGTTCCATCAGCACGACGGCGTGGTGACGATCTTGATGTTCTACCTTCGCAGGGCTTCGGCTAAGCACCGCTACAATATTATCGAAGAGGACTATGGTGGAGGGGGGCACCGCACATAGCTAAGAGATCAAGAGATTAATTGTTGTGTCTATGGGGTGCCCCCTGTAGGGGAACGTTGCATAAAATAAAAAATTTCCTACATTCACCAAGATCAATCTATGAGTTCATCTAGCAACGAGAGAGGAGTGCATCTACATACCCTTGTAGATCGCGAGCGGAAGCGTTCAAGAGAACGGGGTTGAGGGAGTCGTACTCGTCGTGATCCAAATCACCGGAGATCCTAGCGCCGAACGGACGGCACCTCCACGTTCAACACATGTACGGACAGCGTGACGTCTCCTCCTTCTTGATCCAGCAAGGGGGAAGGAGAGGTTGATGAAGATCCAGCAGCACGACGGCGTGATGGTGGATGCAGCAGGGATCCGGCAGGGCTTCGCCAAGCGACTACGGGACAGAGAGGTGTAGCAAGGGGGGAACGGAGGCGCCAGGTGTAAGGGTGCGGCTGCCCTCTCACACACCCCCCTCCTTAATTAGGGACCCCAGGGGGGCGATCCTAGGAGATGGGATCTCCTGGGGGGGGGCAGCGGCCAAGGGGGGAAACTTGCCCCCC
>NC_041381.1:656483884-656505502 GCF_002162155.2 Triticum dicoccoides
CCATGGGCCCCTCCGGGATAGGTGGCCCCACCCGGTGGACCCCCGGGACCCTTCCGGTGGTCCCAGTACAATACCGGTGAACCCGAAACTTTCCCAATGGCCGAAACTCGACTTCCCATATATAATTCTTTACCTCTGGACCATTCCGGAACTCCTCATGGCATCCGGGATCTCATCCGGGACTCTGAACAACTTTCGGTTTGCTGCATACTAATATCTTTACAACCCTAGCGTCATCGAACCTTAAGTGTGTAGACCCTACGAGTTCGGGAGACACGCAGACATGACCGAGACTGCTCTCCGATCAATAACCAACAGCGGGATCTGGATACCCATGTTGGCTCCCACATGCTCCTCGATGATCTCATCAGATGAACCACGATGTCGAGGATTCAAGCAACCCCGTATACAATTCCCTTTGTCAATCGGTACGTTACTTGCCCGAGATTCGATCATCGCTATCCCAATACCTCGTTCAATCTCGTTACCGGCAAGTCACTTTACTTGTACGTAATGCATGATCCCGTGACCAGACACTTGGTCACTTTGAGCTCATTATGATCATACATTAACGAGTGGGCCCAGAGATACCTCTCTGTCATACGGAGTGACAAATCCCAGTCTCGATCCGTATCAACCCAACAGACACTTTCGGAGATACCCGTAGTATACCTTTATAGTCACCCAGTTACCTTGTGACGTTTGGTATACCCAAAGCACTCCTACGGTATCCGGGAGTTATACGATCTCATGGTCTAAGGAAAAGATACTTGACATTGGAAAAGCTCTAGCAAAACGAACTACACGATCTTGTGCTATGCTTAGGATTGGGTCTTGTCCATCACATCATTCTCCTAATGATGTGATCCCGTTATCAAAGACATCCAATGTCCATAGTCAGGAAACCATGACTATCTGTTGATCAACGAGCTAGTCAACTAGAGGCTCACTAGGGACATGTTGTGGTCTATGTATTCACACATGTATTACGATTTCCGGATAATACAATTAAAGCATGAATAAAAGACAATTATCATGAACAAGGAAATATAATAATAATCCTTTTATTATTGCCTCTAGGGCATATTTCCAACAGTATCCCACTTGCACTAGAGTCAATAATCTAGTTACATTGTGATGAATCGAACACCCATAGAGTTCTGGTGTTGATCATGTTTTGCTCGCGGAAGAGGTTTAGTCAACGGATCTGCGACATTCAGATCTGTATGTACTTTGCAAATATCTATGTCTCCATCTTGAACATTTTCACGGATGGAGTTGAAACGACGCTTGATGTGCCTGGTCTTCTTGTGAAACCTGGGCTCCTTGGCAAGGGCAATAGCTCCAGTGTTGTCACAGAAGAGAGTGATCGGCCCCGACGCATTGAGTATGACTCCTAGGTCGGTGATGACCTCCTTCATCCATATTGCTTCAAGCGCTGCCTCCGAGGCTGCCATGTATTCCGCTTCACATGTAGATCCCGCCACGACGCTTTGCTTGCAACTGCACCAGCTTACTGCTCCACGATTCAACATATACACGTATCTGGTTTGTGACTTAGAGTCATCCATATCTGTGTCGAAGCTAGCATCGACGTAACCCTTTACAACGAGCTCTTCGTCACCTCCATAAATGAGAAACATGTCCTTTGTCCTTTTCAGGTACTTAAAGATATTCTTGACCGCTGTCCAGTGTTCCTTGTCGGGATTACTTTGGTACCTTCCTACCAAACTTACGGCAAGGTTTACATCAGGTCTGATACACAGCATGGCATACATAATAGATCCTATGGCTGAGGCATAGGGGATGGCACTCATCTCTTCTTTATCTTCTGCCATGGTCGGGCATTGAGCCGCGCTCAATCTCACACCTTGCAATACAGGCAAGAACCCTTTCTTGGACTAATCTATATTGAACTTCTTCAATATATTATCAAGGTATGTGCTTTGTTAAAGACCTATGAGGCGTCTCGATCTATCCCTATAGATCTTGATGCCTAATATGTAAGCAGCTTCTCCAAGGTCCTTCATTGAAAAACACTTATTCAAGTAGGCCTTAATGCTATCCAAAAGTTCTATATCATTTCCCATCAAAAGTATGTCATCTACATATAATATGAGAAATGCTACAGAGCTCCCACTCACTTTCTTGTAAACGCAGGCTTCTCCATAAGTCTGCATAAACCCAAACGCTTTGATCATCTCATCAAAGCGAATGTTCCAACTCCGAGATGCTTGCACCAGCCCATAAATGGATCGTTGGAGCTTGCATACCTTGTTAGCATTCTTAGGATCGACAAAACCTTCCGGCTGCATCATATACAGTTCTTCCTTAAGATAGCCGTTAAGGAATGCCGTTTTGACGTCCATCTGCCATATCTCATAATCATAGTATGCGGCAATTGCTAACATGATTCGGCGGACTTCAGCTTTGCTACGGGAGAGAAAGTCTCATCATAGTCAACCCCTTGAACATGCCGATAATCCTTAGCGACAAGTCGAGCTTTATAGATGGTAACATTACCATCCGCGTCCGTCTTCTTCTTAAAGATCCATTTGTTTTCTATCGCTCGCCGATCATCGGGCAAGTCTGTCAAAGTCCATACTTTGTTTTCATACATGGATTCTATCTCGGATCGCATGGATTCAAGCCATTTGTTGGAATCTGGGCCCGCCATCGCTTCTTCATACTTCGAAGGTTCACCGTTGTCTAACAACATGATTTTCAGGACAGGGTTGCCATACCACTCTGGTGTGGAACGTGTCCTCGTGGACCTACGAAGTTCAGTAGCAACTTGATCCGAAGTACCTTGATCATCATCATTAATTTCCTCTCCTATCGGTGTAGGCACCACAGGAACATTTTCCTGAGCTGCACTACTTTCCGGTTCAAGAGGTAGTACTTCGTCGAGTTCTACTTTCCACCCACTTACTCCTTTCGAGAGAAACTCTTTTTCCAGAAAGGATTTGTTCTTGGCAACAAAGATCTTGCCTTCGGATCTAAGGTAGAAGGTATACCCAATGGTTTCCTTAGGGTATCCTATGAAGACGCATTTTTCCGATTTGGGTTTGAGCTTTTCAGGTTGAAGTTTCTTGACATAAGCATCGCATCCCCAAACTTTTAGAAACGATAGCCTAGGTTTCTTCCCAAACCATAATTCATACGGTGTCGTCTCAACGGATTTAGACAGAGCCCTATTTAAAGTGAATGTAGCTATCTCTAGAGCGTATCCCCAAAATGATAGCAGTAAATCGGTAAGAGACATCATAGATCGCACCATATCCAATAGAGTGCGATTACGACGTTCTGACACACCATTACGCTGAGGTGTTCCAGGCGGCGTGAGTTGTGAAACGATTCCACATTTTCTTAAGTGCGTACCAAATTCGTGACTTAAATATTCTCCTCCACGATCTGATCGTAAGAATTTTATCTTTCGGTCACGTTGATTCTCTACTTCATTCTGAAATTCCTTGAACTTTTCAAAGGTCTCAGACTTGTGTTTCATCACGTAGAGATACCCATATCTACTTAAGTCATCGGTGAGAGTGAGAACATAACGATATCCTCCATGAGCCTCAACGCTCATTGGACCACACACATCAGTATGAATGATTTCCAATAAGTTGGTTGCTCGCTTCATTGTTTCGGAGAACGGAGTCTTGGTCATTTTGCCCATGAGCCATGGTTCGCATGTGTCAAATGATTCATAATCGAGAGACTCTAAAAGTCCATCAGCATGGAGCTTCTTCATGCGCTTGACACCAATGTGACCAAGGCGGCAGTGCCACAAGTATGTGGGACTAGCGTTATCAACTTTACATCTTTTGGTATTCACACTATGAATATGTGTAACATTACGTTCGAGATTCATTAAGAATAAACCATTGACCATCGGGGCATGACCATAAAACATATCTCTCATATTAATAGAACAACCATTATTCTCGGATTTAAATGAGTAGCCATCTCGTATTAAACGAGATCCAGATACAATGTTCATGCTCAAACTTGGCACTAAATAACAATTATTAAGGTTTAAAACTAATCTCGTGGGTAAATGTAGAGGTAGCGTGCCGACGGCGATCACATAAACCTTGGAACCATTCCCGACGCGCATCATCACCTCGTCCTTCGCCAGTCTCCGCTTATTCCGCAGCTCCTGTTGTGAGTTACAAATATGAGAACGGCACCGGTATCAAATACCCAGGAGTTACTACGAGCTGGTAAGGTACACATCAATTACATGTATATCACATATACCTTTAGTGTTCCCGGCCTTCTTGACCGCTAAGTATTTGGGGCAGTTCCGCTTCCAGTGACCCTTCCCTTTGCAATAAAAGCACTCAGTCTCAGGCTTGGGTCCATTCTTTGACTTCTTCCCGGCAACTGGCTTACCGGGCGCGGCAACATCCTTGCCATCCTTCTTGAAGTTCTTCTTACCCTTGCCTTTCTTGAACTTGGTGGTTTTATTGACCATCAACACTTGATGTTCTTTCTTGATTTCTACCTCTGCCGACTTCAGCATTGAAAATACTTCAGGAATAGTTTTCACCATCCCCTGCATATTGTAGTTCATCACAAAGCTCTTGTAGCTCGGTGGGAGCGACTGAAGGATTCTATCAATGACCGCCTCGTCCGGGAGGTTAATGTACAGCTGGGACAGACGGTTGTGCAACCCAGACATTTTGAGTATGTGCTCACTGACAGAACTATTTTTCTCCATCTTACAACTATAGAACTTGTCGGAGACTTCATATCTCTCGACCTGGGCATGAGCTTGAAAAACAATTTTCAGCTCCTCGAACATCTCATATGCTCCGTGTTGCTCAAAACGCTTTTGGAGCCCCGGTTCTAAGCTGTAAAGCATGCCGCACTGAACGAGGGAGTAATCATCAGCACGTGACTGCCAAGCGTTCATAACGTCTTGGTTCTCTAGGATGGGTGCTTCACCTAGCGGTCCTTCTAGGACATATGCTTTCTTGGCAGCTATGAGGATGATCCTCAGGTTCCAGACCCAGTCCGTATAGTTGCTGCCATCATCTTTCAGCTTTGTTTTCTCTAGGAACGCGTTGAAGTTCATGTTGACATGAGCGTTGGCCATTTGATCTACAAGACATTTTTGCAAAGATTTTAGACTAAGTTCATGATAATTAAGTTCATCTAATCAAATTATTTAATGAACTCCCACTCAGATTTGACATCCCTCTAGTCATCTAAGTGTTACATGATCCGAGTCGACTAGGCTGTCTCCGATCATCACGTGAGACGGACTAGTCATCATCGGTGAACATCTCCATGTTGATCATATCTTCCATACGACTTATGCTCGTCAAGTTAACCTAAGTGTTTTTGCATGTGTAAAACTGTCTTACACCCATTGTATGTGAACGTAGGAATCTAGCACACCTGATCATCATGTGGTGCTTCGAAATGACGAACTTTAGCAACGGCGCACAGTTAGGGAGAACACTTTCTTGAAATTATTATGAGGGATCATCTTATTTAGTACCGTTGTTCTAAGTAAACAAGATGCAATAACATAATAAACATCACATGCAATTAAATAGTAGTGACATGATATGGCCAATATCATATAGCTCCTTTGATCTCCATCTTTGGGGCTCCATGATCATCTTCGTCACCGGCATGACACCATGATCTCCATCATCATGATCTCCATCATCGTGTCTCCATGAAGTTGCTCGCCAACTATTACTTCTACTACTATGGCTAACGGTTTAGCAATAAAGTAAAGTAATTACATGGCGTTAAATCATTGACACGCAGGTCATACAATAATTAAGACAACTCCTATGGCTCCTGCCGGTTGTCATACTCATCGACATGCAAGTCGTGATTCCTATTAAAAGAACATGATCTCATACATCACAATATATCATTCATCATTCATCACAACTTTTGCCCATATCACATCACAAAGCAATTGCTGCAAAAACAAGTTAGACGTCCTCTAATTGTTGTTGCATCTTTTACGTGGCTGCAATAGGGTTCTAGCAAGAATGTTTTCTTACCTACGAATAACCACAACGTGATTTGTCAACTTCTATTTACCCTTCATAAGGACCCATTTCATCGAATCCGCTCCAACTAAAGTGGGAGAGACAGACACCCGCTAGCCACCTTATGCAACTAGTGCATGTCAGTCGGTGGAACCTGTCTCACATAAGCGTACGTGTAAGGTCGGTCCGGGCCGCTTCATCCCACAATACCGCTGAAGCAAAATAAGACTAGTAGTGGCAAGAAAGTTGACAACATCTATGCCCACAACAGATTTGTGTTCTACTCGTGCAATAGAGAACTACCATAGACCTAGCTCATGATGCCACTATAGGGGAACGTTGCATAAAATAAAAAAATTCCTACGTTCACCAAGATCAATCTATGAGTTCATCTAGCAATGAGAGAGAGGAGTGCATCTACATACCCTTGTAGATCGCGAGCGGAAGCGTTCAAGAGAACGGGGTTGAGGGAGTCGTACTCGTCGTGATCCAAATCACCAGAGATCCTAGCGCCGAACGGACAGCACCTCCACGTTCAACACACGTACGGTCAGCGTGACGTCTCCTCCTTCTTGATCCAGCAAGGGGGAAGGAGAGGTTGATGAAGATCCAGGAGCACGACGGCGTGATGGTGGATGCAGCAGGGAACCGACAGGGCTTCGTCAAGCGACTACGGGAGGGAGAGGTGTAGCAAGGGGGGAACGGAGGCACCATGTGTCAGGGTGCGGTTGCCCTCTCACCCCCCCTCCTTATATAGGGACCCCAGGAGGGCCTAGGAGATGGGATCTCCTAGGGGGTGGCGGCCAAGGGGGGAAACTTGCCCCCCAAGGCAAGTGGAGGCTCCCCCTCCCCTAGGGTTCCCAACCCTAGGCGCAGAGGGGGGCCCAGGGGGGCGCACCAGCCCACCAAGGGCTGGTTCCCCTCCCACTTCAGCCCATGGGGCCCTCCGGGATAGGTGGCCCCACCTGGTGGACCCCCGAGACCCTTCCGGTGGTCCCGGTACAATATCGGTGAACCCGAAACTTTCCCGATGGCCGAAACTCGACTTCCCGTATATAATTCTTTACCTCCGGACCATTCCGGAACTCCTCGTGACATCCAGGATCTCATCCGGGACTCCGAACAACTTTCGGTTTATTGCATACTAATATCTTTACAACCCTAGCGTCACCGAACCTTAAGTGTATAGACCCTACGGGTTCGGGAGACACGCAGACATGACCGAGACTGCTCTCCGGTCAATAACCAACAGCGGGATCTGGATACCCATGTTGGCTCCCACATGCTCCTCGATGATCTCATCGGATGAACCACGATGTCAAGGATTCAAGCAACCCCGTATACAATTCCCTTTGTCAATCGGTATGTTACTTACCCGAGATTCGATCGTCGGTATCCCAATACCTCGTTCAATCTCGTTACCGGCAAGTCACTTTACTCGTACCATAATGCATGATCCCGTGACCAGACACTTGGTCACTTTGAGCTCATTATGATGATGCATTACCGAGTGGGCCCAGAGATACCTCTCCGTCATACGGAGTGAAAAATCCCAGTCTCGATCCGTGTCAACCCAACAGATACTTTCGGAGATACCCGTAGTATACCTTTATAGTCACCCAGTTATGTTGTGACGTTTGGTACACCCAAAGCACTCCTATGGTATCCGGGAGTTATACAATCTCATGGTCTAAGGAAAAGATACTTGACATTGGAAAAGCTCTAGCAAAACGAACTACACGATCTTGTGCTATGCTTAGGATTGGGTCTTGTCCATCACATCATTCCCCTAATGATGTGATCCCGTTATCAAAGACATCCAATGTCCATAGTCAGGAAACCATGACTATTTGTTGATCAACGAGCTAGTCAACTAGAGGCTCACTGGGGACATGTTGTGGTCTATGTATTCACACGTGTATTACGATTTCCGGATAGTACAATTAAAGCATGAATAAAAGACAAGTATCATGAACAAGGAAATATAATAATAATCCTTTTATTATTGCCTCTAGGGCATATTTCCAACACCCCCCTGCCCCTGTATATAAAGGAGCAAGGGGGGAGGAGGCGGCCGGCCTAGGAGGGGGCACGCCATGGGGAGTCCTACTCCCACCGGGAGTAGGACTCCCTCCTTCCTTGTTGGACCTGGAGAAGGAGGAAAGAGGAGGGAGAGAGAGTAAGGAATGGGGGTGCGCCGCCCCCCTCTCCTTGTCCTATTCGGACTAGGGGGAGGGGCATGCGGCCCAACCCTGGCCGCCTCTCCTCTCTTCCACTAAGGCCCACTATGGCCCATTAAGCCCCCGGGGGTTCCGGTAACCCCCCGGTACTTCGGTAAAATCCCGATTTCACCCGGAACACTTTCAATATCCAAATATAGGCTTCCAATATATCAATCTTCATGTCTCGACCATTTAGAGACTCCTCATCATTTTTGTGATCACATCCGGGATTCCGAACAACCTTCCGTACATCAAAACTCATAAACTCATAATATAACTGTCATCGAAACCTTAAGCGTGCAGACCCTACGGGTTCGAGAACTATGTAGACATGACTGAGACACGTTTCCGGTCAATAACCAATAGCGGAACCTGGATGCTCATATTGGCTCCTACATATTCTATGAAGATCTTTATCGGTCAAACCGCATAACAACATACGTTGTTCCCTTTGTCATCGGTATGTTACTTGCCCGAGATTTGATCGTCAGTATCCAATACCTAGTTCAATCTCGTTACCGGCAAGTCTCTTTACTCGTTACGTAATGCATCATTCTGTAACTAACTCATTAGCTACATTGCTTGTAAGGCTTATAGTGATGTGCATTACCGAGAGGGCCCAGAGATACCTCTCCGACAATCGGAGTGACAAAACCTAATCTCGAAATACGCCAACTCAACATGTACCTTTGAAGACACTTGTAGAGCTCCTTTACAATCACGCAGTTACGTTGTGACGTTTGGTAGCACACAAAGTGTTCCTCCGGTAAACGGGAGTTGCATAATCTCATAGTTGTAGGAACATGTATAAGTCATGAAGAAAGCAATTGCAACATACTAAACGATCAAGTGCTAAGCTAACGAAATGGGTCATGTCAATCACATCATTCTCCTAATGATGTGATCCTGTTAATAAAATGATAAATCATGTCTATGGTTAGGAAACTTAACCATCTTTGATTAATGAGCTAGTCAAGTAGATGCATACTAGTGACATTAAGTTTGTCTATGTATTCACGCATGTATCATGTTTCCGGTTAATACAATTCTACCATGAATAATAAACATTTATCATGAAATAAGGAGATAAATAATAACTTTACTATTGCCTCTAGGGCATATTTCCTTTAGTCTCCCACTTGCACTAGAGTCAATAATCTGGATTACATAGTAATGATTGTAACACCCATGGAGTCTTGGTGTTGATCATGTTTTTCTCGTGGAAGAGGCTTAGTCAACGGGTCTGCAACATTCAGATCCGTATGTATCTTGCAAATCTCTATGTCTCCCAACTGGACTTGGTCCCGGATGGAATTGAAGCATCTTTTGATGTGCTTGGTCCTCTTGTGAAATATGGATTCCTTTGCCAAAGCAATTGCACCAGTATTGTCACAGAAGATCTTCATTGGTCCCGATGCACTAGGTATGACACCTAGATCGGAAATGAACTCCTTCATCCAGACTCCTTCATTTGCTGCTTCCGAAGCAGCTATGTACTCCGCTTCGCATGTAGATCCTGTCACGACGCTTTGTTTAGAACTGCATCAACTGACAGCTCCGCCATTCAATATAAACACGTATCCGGTTTGCGATTTAGAATCGTCCGGATCAGTGTCAAAGCTTGCATCGACGTAACCATTTACGACTAGCTCTTTGTCACCTCCATAAACGAGAAACATATCCTTAGTCCTTTTCAGGTATTTCAGGATATTCTTGACCGCTGTCCAGTGATCCACTCCTGGATTACTTTGGTACCTCCCTGCTAAATTTATTGCTAAGCACACGTCAGGTCTGGTACACAACATTGCATACATGATAGAGCCTATGGTTGAAGCATAGGGAACATCTTTCATTTTCTCTCTATCTTCTGCTGTGGTCGGCATTGAGTCTGACTCAACTTCACACCTTGTAATACAGGCAAGAACCCTTTCTTTGCCTAATCCATTTTGAACTTTTTCAAAACTTTATCAAGGTACGTGCTTTGTGAAAGTCCAATTAAGCGTCTTGATCTATCTCTATAGATCTTGATGCCCAGTATGTAAGCAGCTTCACCGAGGTCTTTCATTGAAAAACTTTTATTCAAGTATCCCTTTATGCTATCCAAAAATTTTATATCATTTCCAATCAACAATATGTCGTCTACATATAATATCAGAAATGCTACAGAGCCCCCACTCACTTTCTTGTAAATACAGGCTTCTTCAAAAGTCTGTACAAAACCATATGCTTTGATCACACTATCAAAGCGTTTATTCCAAGTCCAAGAGGCTTGCACCAATCCATAAATGGATCGCTGGAGCTTGCACACTTTTGTAGCACCTTTTGGATCGACAAAACCTTCTGGTTGCATCATATACAACTCTTCTTCCAGAAATCCATTCAGGAATGCAGTTTTGACATCCATTTGCCATATTTCATAATCATAAAATGCGACAATTGCTAACATGATTCGGACGGACTTAAGCATCGCTACGGGTGAGAAAGTCTCATTGTAGTCAACCCCTTGAACTTGTCGAAAACCTTTTGCAACAAGTCGAGGTTTGTAGACAGTTACATTACCATCAGCGTCAGTCTTCTTCTTGAAAATCCATTTATTCTCGATGGCTTGTCGATCATCGGGCAAGTCAACCAAAATCCACACTTTGTTCTCATACATGGATCCCATCTCAGATTTCATGGCCTCAAGCCATTTTGCGGAATCTGGGCTCATCATTGCTTCCTCATAGTTCGTAGGTTCGCCATGGTCTAGTAACATGACCTCCAGAACAGGATTACCGTACCACTCTGGTGTGTATATTACTCTTGTTGTCCTACGAGGTTCGGTAGTAACTTGATCTGAAGTTTCATGATCAATATCATTAGCTTCCTCACTAATTGGTGTAGTTGTCACATGAACCGGTTTCTGTGATGAACTACTTTTCAATAAGGGAGCAGGTACAGTTACCTCATCAAGTTCTACTTTCCTCCCACTCACTTCTTTTGAGAGAAACTCCTTCTCTAGAAAGGATCCGAATTTAGCAACAAAAGTCTTGCCTTCAGATCTATGATAGAAGGTGTACCCAATATTCTCTTTTCGGTATCCTATGAAGACACATTTATCCGATTTGGGTTCGTGCTTATCTGGTTGAAGTTTCTTCACATAAGCATTGCAGCCCCAAACTTTAAGAAATGACAACTTTGGTTTCTTGCCAAACCGCGGTTCATAAGGCGTCGTCTCGACGGTTTTGATGGTGCCCTATTTAACGTGAATGCGGCCGTCTCTAAAGAATAACCCCAAAACGATAGCGGTAAATCAGTAAGAAACATCATAAATCGTACCATATCTAGTAAAGTACGATTACGACGTTCGGACACACCATTACGCTGTGGTGTTTCGGGTGGCGTGAGTTGCGAAACTATTCCGCATTGTTTTAAATGTAAACCAAACTCGTAACTCAAATATTCTCCTCCATGATCAGATCATAGAAATTTTATTTCCTTGTTACGATGATTTTCTACTTCACTCTGAAATTCTTTGAACTTTTCAAATGTTTCAGACTTGTGTTTCATTAAGTAGATATACCCATATCTTCTTAAATCATCCGTGAAGGTGGGAAAATAACGATACCCGCCGCGAGCCTCAATATTCATTGGACCACACACATCGGTATGTATGATTTCCAATAAATCAGTTGCTCGCTCCATAGTTCCGGAGGACGGCGTTTTAGTCATCTTGCCCATGAGGCACGGTTCGCAAGTACCAAGTGATTCATAATCAAGTAATTCCAAAAGTCCATCAGTATGGAGTTTCTTCATGCGCTTTACACCAATATGACCCAAATGGCAGTGCCACAAATAAGTTGCACTATCATTATCAACTCTGCATCTTTTGGCTTCAACAGTATGAATATGTGTATCACTACTATCGAGATTTAATAAAAATAGACCACTCTTCAAGGGTGCATGACCATAAAAGATATTACTCATATAAATAGAATAACCATTATTCTCTGATTTAAATGAATAACCATCTCGCATCAAATAAGATCCAGATATAATGTTCATGCTCAACGCTAGCACCAAATAACAATTATTCAGGTCTAAAACTAATCCCGAAGGTAGATGTAGAGGTAGCGTGCCGACCGCGATCACATTGATTTTGGAACCATTTCCCACGCGCATCGTCACCTCATCCTTAGCCAATCTTCGCTTAATCTGTAGTCCCTGTATCGAGTTGCAGATATTAGCAACAGAACCAGTATCAAATACCCAGGTGCTACTGCGAGCATTAGTAAGGTACACATCAATAACATGTATATCACATATACCTTTGTTCACCTTGCCATCCTTCTTATCCACCAAATACTTGGGGCAGTTCTGCTTCCAGTGACCAGTCTGCTTACAGTAGAAGCACTCAGTCTCAGGCTTAGGTCCAGATTTGGGTTTCTTGTCTTGAGTAGCAACTTGTTTGCCGTTCTTCTTGAAGTTCCCCATCTTCTTCCCTTTACCCTTTTTCTTGAAACTTGTGGTCTTATTGACCATCAACACTTGATGCTCCTTTTTGATTTCTACCTCCGCAGCCTTTAGCATTGCGAAGAGCTCGGGAATAGTCTTGTTCATCCCTTGCATATTATAGTTCATCATGAAGCTCTTGTAGCTTGGTGGCAGTGATTGAAGAATTCTGTCAATGACACTATCATCAGGAAGATTAACTCCCAGTTGAATCAAGTGATTACAATACCCAGACATTTTGAGTATATGTTCACTGACAGAACTATTCTCCTCCATCTTGCAGCTGTAGAACTTATTGGAGACTTCATATCTCTCAATCCGGGCATTTGCTTGAAATATTAACTTCAACTCCTGGAACATCTCATATGCTCCATGACATTCAAAACGTCGTTGAAGTCCCAGTTCTGAGCCGTAAAGCATGGCACACTGAACTATAGAGTAGTCATCAACACGCGACTGCCAGGCATTCACAATGTTTGCAGTAGCTGGCGCAGGTGGTACACCTGGTGGTGCTGCCAGGACGTAACTCTTTTGTGCAGCAATGAGGATAATCCTCAAGTTACGGACCCAGTCCGTGTAATTGCTACCATCATCTTTCAACTTTGCTTTCTCAAGGAACGCACTAAAATTCAATGGAACAACAGCACGAGCCATCTATCTACAACAAACATAGACATGCAAAATACTATCAGGTACTAAGTTCATGATAAATTTAAGTTCAATTAATCATATTACTAAAGAACTCCCACTTAGACAAACATCTCTCTAGTCATCTAAGTGATCACGTGATCCAAATCAACTAAACCATGTCCGATCATCACGTGAGATGGAGTAGTTTTCAATGGTGAACATCACTATGTTGATCATATCTACTATATGATTCACGTTTGACCTTTCGGTCTCCGTGTTCCGAGGCCATATCTGTATATGCTAGGCTCGTCAAGTTTAACCTGAGTATTCCACGTGTGCAACTGTTTTGCACCCGTTGTATTTGAAAGTAGAGCCTATCACACCCGATCATCATGTGGTGTCTCAGCACAAAGAACTTTCGCAACGGTGCATACTCAGGGAGAACACTTCTTGATAATTAGTGAGAGATCATCTTAAAATGCTACCGTCAATCAAAGCAAGATAAGATGCATAAATGATAAACATCACATGCAATCAATATAAGTCATATGATATGGCCATCATCATCTTGTGCTTGTGATCTCCATCTCCGAAGCACCATCGTGATCACCATCGTCACCGGCGCGACACCTTGATCTCCATCGTAGCATTGTTGTCGTTTCGCCATCTATTGCTTCTACGACTATCGCTATCGCTTAGTGATAAAGTAAAGCAATTACAGGGTGCTTGCATTTCATACAATAAAGCGACAACCATATGGCTCCTGCCAGTTGCCGATAACTCGGTTACAAAACATGATCATCTCATACAATAAAATATAGCATCACGTCTTGACCATATCACATCACAACATGCCCTGCAAAAACAAGTTAGACGTCCTCTACTTTGTTGTTGCAAATTTTACGTGGCTGCTACGGGCTGAGCAAGATCTGTTCTTACCTACGCATCAAAACCAGAACGATAGTTCGTCAAGTTAGTGTTGTTTTAACCTTCGCAAGGACCGGGCGTAGCCACACTCGGTTCAACTAAAGTTGGAGAAACTGACACCCATCAGCCACCTGTGTGCAAAGCACGTCGGTAGAACCAGTCTCGCGTAAGCGTACGCGTAATGTCGGTCCGGGCCGCTTCATCCAACAATACCGCCGAACCAAAATATGACATGCTGGTAAGCAGTATGACTTGTATTGCGCACAACTCACTTGTGTTCTACTCGTGCATATAACATCTACGCATAAAACCAGGCTCTCATACCACTGTTGGGGAACGTAGTAATTTCAAAAAAATTCCTACGCACACTCAAGATCATGGTGATGTATAGCAACGAGAGGGGAGAGTGTTGTCCACGTACCCTCGTAGACCGAAAGCGAAAGCGTTAGAACAACACGGTTGATGTAGTCGTACGTCTTCACGGCCTGACCGATCAAGCACCAAAACTACGACACCTCCGAGTTCTAGCACACGTTCAGCTCGATGACGTCCCTCAAACTCCGATCCAGCCGAGTGTCGAGGGAGAGTTCCGTCAGCATGACGGCGTGGTAGCGATCTTGATGTTCTACCATCGCAGGGCTTCGCCTAAGCACCGCTACAATATTATCGAGGAGGACTATGGTGGAGGGGGGCACCACACACGGCTAAGAGATCAAGAGATCAATTGTTGTGTCTATGGGGTGCCCCCCAGCCCCCGTATATAAAGGAGCAAGGGGGGAGGAGGCGGCCAGCCTAGGAGGGGGCGTGCCATGGGGAGTCCTACTCCCACTGGGAGTAGGACTCCCTCCTTCCTTGTTGGAATTGGAGAAGGGGGAAAGAGGAGGGAGAGAGAGGAAGGAAAGGGGGGGGGCGCCGCCCCCCTCTCCTTGTCCTATTTAGACTAGGGGGGAGGGGCGCGCGGCCCCACCCTGGCCGCCTCTCCTCTCTTAAGGCCCACTATGGCCCATTAAGCCCCCGGGGGGTTTCGGTAACCCCCCGATACTCCGGTAAAATCCCGATTTCACTCGGAACACTTCTGATATCCAAATATTGGCTTCCAATATATCAACCTTCATGTCTCGACCATTTAGAGACTCCTCGTCATGTCCGTGATCACATCCGGGATTCCGAACAACCTTCGGTACATCAAAACTCATAAACTCATAATATAACTGTCATCGAAACCATAAGCGTGCGGACCCTACGGGTTTGAGAACTATGTAGACATGACCGAGACACGTTTCTGGTCAATAACCAATAGCGGGACCTGGATGCTCATATTGGCTCCTACATATTCTACGAAGAACTTTATCGGTCAAACCACATAACAACATACGTTGTTCCCTTTGTCATCAGTATGTTACTTGCCCGAGATTTGATCGTCGGTATCCAATACCTAGTTCAATCTCGTTACCGGCAAGCCTCTTTACTCGTTACGTAATGCATCATTCCGTAACTAACTCATTAGCTACATTGCTTGCAAGGCTTATAGTGATGTGCATTACCGAGAGGGCCCAAAGATACCTCTCCGACAACCGGAGTGACAAAACCTAATCTCGAAATACGCCAACTCAACATGTACCTTTGGAGACACCTGTAGAGCTCCTTTATAATCACGCAGTTACGTTGTGACGTTTGGTAGCACACAAAGTGTTCCTCCGGTAAACGGGAGTTGCATAATCTCATAGTTGTAGGAACATGTATAAGTCATGAAGAAAGCAATAGCAACATACTAAACAATCAAGTGCCAAGCTAACGAAATGGGTCATGTCAATCACATCATTCTCCTAATGATGTGATCCCGTTAATCAAATGACAACTCATGTCTATGGTTAGGAAACTTAACCATCTTTGATTAATGAGCTAGTCAAGTAGAGGCATACTAGTGACATTAAGTTTGTCTATGTATTCACACATGTATTATGTTTCCGGTTAATACAATTCTAGCATGAATAATAAACATTTATCATGAAATAAGGAAATAAATAATAACTTTATTATTGCCTCTAGGGCATATTTCCTTCAAGAGTATCATTACAATCAGTATGTACTTAAGTAGAAGAGAAAATCTAAATTAGTGGGTTCAGTGGATGGGTTGACTGGATGTGCTAGCCAAAAACGGGTTATCGGGTTTATAGTTGATGGAAGAACTTGATAATTCTTCTTTAGTTTGTGATAATTGTGGTGTTGCTTTTATCTTGTGGTCGCATGTGGAAATGCATTGACCACTTATTGTTTAGTAAGTAGGCATTTGTGATCTCAAAAGAAGTTCGTGTGAACTGTTTTATGTAATGGTTATGTGAGTTTGTTGTTAGGCACTGAGACTTGAAATGCTTGTTTGTGTATTGTATATAATTTTTTGCAGCAGGGATCAGGGGGAAAGCAGTAAAAAGTTGTCTGGGAACGGATCTTTGCCGAGAGCAGCTCTCGGCAAAGTGGCACGCTGGCAGTTAGCTGTGGTGGATTTGCCGAGGGTCACTCTCGGCAAAGTGGCATGCGCCAGCTGTTGGATGTGGCATCTTTGCCGAGAGCCACTCTCGGCAAACAGCTGACGGAACCAGCCAACGTGAAAGTCACTTTATTTTGCCGAGTTGTACTATTTGGCTCTCGGCAAAGTCTTTGCCGAGTGCCCATGCCCTGGCTCATGGCAAATTCCTGTTTGCCGGAGCGGTGTACGCCAGATGCACTGGTGGAAAAAGGGCCTTTGGTCGCGGTTCGCAACTGCCATTAGTCGCGGTTGCGCAACCGCGACCGAACGGGCGCGACTAAAGGCCCCCCCCTTTAGTCGCGGTTGCTTAAGAACCGCGACTAAAGGCCCGTCCACGTGGGCGCCAGGTGGCCGTCGGGGCGGACGACCTTTAGTCGCGGTTCTTGTGGCTAACCGCGACTAAAGGCCGCCACAGGTTTTTGAAAAAAAAATTGAATTTTTTTTTTCAAATTTCTGAATTATTTTAACCTCTAGTCTCTAATCACCACCCCTCATCACTTCTCAATTTATTCTTTTATCACCCCTCATCATTCCAAATCATCTAACTTCCCAACCGGTCACCCATCCCTCTCACTACTCCAGCCCAAGCACGCTTAACTTCCGGGTTCTATTCTCCCACGCTCCAAGTCTGCACTTGTTGTTTTCCTGACAATAATAAGATGCCAATCCTATTAACCTTCAGGAATTTTGCTTGAGCATGAAGTGACACATTTCACTGTTTGAGTTTGAAACTATTGTTTTAAAAAACAATAATTATTTAGTAACACTAATATTTCTTGAATAATTAGTTTGACCATTGTTTGACCACAGTTTGACCACAGTTGACCACAGTTTGACCAGATTTGACCAAAATTGAAATAATTAAAATAATTATTTAGTAACACTAATATTCTAGAATAATTAGTTTGACCATTGTTTGACCATAGTTTGCCCACTGTTTGAATATTTTTCAATTTTTTCCACTCTAGATCTTACAAGCCCCGTAACTTTTTTTCTATTAGGTTTTTGAGGATTTTGAAAATGTTTAACGGGGTTCCCCCGATTAAATTTGAATGTAACTTTTCGAGTAGATGATTTTTCATATAAAAAACTTTTTCATCCGAGTTAGTATGCAAAAGTTATGCCCATTTTTACAAATTTCAGAGAGATTTTGCAAATAAAGTCAAAATTCACATTTGCAAATTTTCCCAACAACTAGACCACATATCACATGAGAAACTTATTTTCTTTTATTTTTTTGACATTTCCATTATTTTCTTTTATTTTTTTTAAAACTGAAAAGGCGATCCCGGGGGGGGGGTTAGAGTTTGAAAATGGGACCTTTAGTACCGGTTCGTGGCACGAACCGGGACTAAAGGTCTCAACCCCATTAGTTCCGGTTCGTGCCACAAACCGGGACTAAAAGGGAGGAGCTTTAGTCGCGGTTGGCCTAGCCAACCGCGACTAAAGGCCTTTGGGCACCTTTAGTCCCGGTTGGCCTGGCCAACCGCGACTAAAGCCCGCGAGCGCCCTGTGCCCAGGCATTTGGTCGCGGTTCATCTGCCGAACCGCGACTAAAGACTTCATTAGTCGCGGTTCCTACAGTTTCGCGACTAATGGGGCTGGACGGAAGCCTCTTTTTCTACCAGTGATGGCTTTTGCCGAGTGTAGCACTCGGCAAAGGCTTTGCCGGCGGTTATAAGCCCTTTGCCGACTGTCTGTGGCACTCGGCGTATAACTAGATTCCAGTAGTGGCCGGAGGAAAATATATCTTACTACCATATCGAAGATTTCTCATATTGCAACTGAGAAGTTTGGCCACTGAACACCGGCCAAAAAATGTCCATAGGAATTCCACGTTGGCTGGTGGTATGTTCCACATCATCGCGACAAAACTCAAGATGACTGAATCTGAACATTCAGATCACATCATCACACACGGTTCTCTTTCTCTTTCTCTCTCCCTAGGTGCCATCCAATCTTTTCGTGAGTTCCGTGTCAGAGAGGAGAGGTTGCATAGAGAAAGTTGTTACCTTACGTCCGATCGATTGGGGTCTTCCTTCCCAACTATCTTTTGTACTTTTATATCTACTTGTATGAATCTTAACATTCAGATCACACAGGGTTCCATATGGGCAGGTGAAGCTCTCCATGGAGCACAGCTAGCCACGCACGCATGCATGTGTGGAGCTGCTTTGTGCGTCCTTTGGTATCATGACAGGATCGTAGCATGCTGACCTTTACATGGAATCGGAGAATAATAAGGCGGTGGTGGACTGGTGGTGATCTCTCACGTGAAGTTTCCTCTCCGGGGAAGACAAACCGAGCTGAAAGTGTAGCAAAGGTCAAAGGGAGAGACAATTTTCTCCCTGGCAGACACGGATAAAATACTAAAGGGTAGGACAATCTAGCTAGCTGGGTAGTAACATGCATGACGCTCGTCCTCAGTCTCAGCCATTGGGCTCTGGTCGGCCGGGCGGACGAGAGATTCGAAAGCAAATTAAAGCGCCGGTCACGGGGGCTATAGAAAGCCCGGCCACTGGCCAAGCATGAAGCATCCCCATTCCTTTTCCTTTCCGTAGCTTTCTTCTTTGCCGCTTTGCGTGCCTCCCTCCCTCCCTCTCTCTCGTCCGCAGCAGCTGGGACGATGGGAACGATGAGCTCGCCGTCGGTGCCGGCGCGGAAGCAGCAGCTGCTGCTATGCTTGGCCGTCTTGCTACTTGCGGGCGCGGCGTCCGCCCAGGCCCAGAAGTACAACGCGGTGTTCAACTTCGGCGACTCTATCACGGACACGGGCAACCTGTGCACGAGCGGGAAGCCGACGGAGATCACCTTCACGCAGCCCCCCTACGGCGAGACCTACTTCGGCACCCCCACCTGCCGGTGCTCCGACGGCCGCGTCATCGTCGACTTCCTCAGTAAGTGTTGTGCCCCATTCACTTCCTCAAACTAATTAATGGTTCTTGCTTGACGTACGTACGATGACGCATTGCAGGCACCAAGTTTGGGGTGCCTTTCCTGCCACCGTCCAAGGCGAACGGCACGGACTTCAAGCAGGGCGCGAACATGGCGATCACGGGCGCGACGGCCATGGACGCGCCCTTCTTCCGCGGCCTCGGCCTGTCGGACAAGATCTGGAACAACGGGCCCATCAGCTTCCAAATCCAGTGGTTCCAGCAGATCACCGCCACCGTGTGCGGGAACGACTGCATGCGGTACCTGCGGGACTCGCTGGTGGTGTTCGGCGAGTTCGGCGGCAACGACTACAACGCGATGCTGTTCGGCAACTACAACCCGGACCAAGCGAGCAGGTACCAATGTTTCAACGGTTCGAACGGAGTGCCGCTAGCTAAATGAAATCCTGTCCGCGCTATAGCCTGATTTTTCACCGGCATATAGCCGATTTGGATGAGTAGTACCGCTACTTATGATAGCCTGCTATTCAAAACTTTGGAAGGTACACGACCAAGATCGTCAACACCATCATCAGGGGCGTGGAGAAGGTGGTGGCAATGGGGGCCAGGGACGTGGTGGTGCCCGGGGTGCTCCCCATCGGCTGCTTCCCCATCTACCTCACCGTCTACGGCACCAACAGCAGCGCCGACTACGACAGCCTCGGCTGCCTCCGCAAGTTCAACGACCTCTCCACGTTCCACAACAACCTGCTCCAGGCCAAGATCGCCCGCCTCCGGAAGCGCTACGGCCGGGCGGCGCGCATCATGTACGCCGACTTCTACTCCGCCGTCTACGACATGGTCCAGAACCCAAGCAAATACGGTACGTGCGCACGCGATAAGTCTTAGCTAGCCGTTGGGCATCTTGTTTCAGCAATAAGTCTAACTAACACGCCAGGGAGAGACAAGCCACGCATAACGTGTGGATGGGTAGATTCCGCGTTCGTGCACGAGCTAGCAGCAGTGGACACGGCACTAGTGTCACTGTCAGCATCGGCATCAGTGTGGTGCTAGCTACTGCCCACTCTGGGCACATGTCCCTGCATGTGAGATTCCTGCATGTCCCGCGCGGCGACGAGTAGAAGAAGATCTTCAAATCATTCAAAAAAAATCATTCAAAAAAAATCATTGAAAAAGAAGATCTAGGAAGAGCTGGCATAATATGGCCAAGTAATGGTGGATCGGCACTGGCTGACACGCCCAACAAACACATGCCTCCACATGCATGCATGCATGGAGCACCGGCGCCGACCGGGGCACTGTTCATGCACGTTCTAGGTAGTGATCAATCAACTAGAGTAGGAGTACGTAGCTAACTGGCAACGGTGTTGTGCTGTGTGTGCTGCAGGTTTCAACGCGGTTTTCGAGGCGTGCTGCGGCTCCGGGGGAGGCAAGTACAACTACGCCAACAGCGCGAGGTGCGGAATGCAGGGCGCGGCGGCGTGCGCCAACCCGGCCGACCACCTCAGCTGGGACGGCATCCACCTCACCGAGGCCGCATACAAGCAGATCACCGACGGCTGGCTCAACGGGCCATACTGCAGCCCGCCCATCCTCCACTCCTAAAACATTAATTAATTAAGTAATTCTTTATTTATTGACTTGTGGTAGTATTATTTATTATTTTATTTTATTCGAGCTTGAGTTTTCCCAAAGGAAAAAGAAAAATTCATTCAATGTCATATGGTGGTGCTGAAATGTATACGTTGCCCAAGAAAAAAACGAAGGCAACTCTCGAATAAATTGTTAGTGCCTGCCCGCAGCGACTTACGTCGGCGAATTCCCTATATGATGCTTATTGGGTCAAAATGTTGGTTATTCACACAGGCTTCCATCAAACGGTATAAATTTGTAACTTGTTCTCT
>NC_041381.1:656505512-656526813 GCF_002162155.2 Triticum dicoccoides
CTAAATAGCTTTCATTTAGGATTAGCAATAAATATCATATTGGCTAGGCCCGCAAGGAGTGCAGCTAGCCCATTCGCGTTCGAGCATTGGTTGCCGAGCATTGGTTGCCGCGTGGTCCTTACATATTTTTTCTATAAAGAAAATACCAGACAATGAAAGTGCGCGTTGTCGCGCCCATACATTCCAAAGAAATAATAATAGAAATATTTGGGAAATAATTCAATTTTTCAAATAATGGTTCAAGTTACAGTGGTAACAGTCCGCAACCATTGACAAAGACTGTTTGATTTTTGCTAGAATAAAGAATGTTTCATTGAGAGGCCACATCTCTACTTTGGATGCTCAACGTCAGTTTCTTTCCTAGCACAAATACATAGCAACAAAAAGATATCCACCAATCCCGAAGAAGAAAAACACCAATGATATTGTCTGTGATGGTACCTCATAGTTGACATCCAAGGGAGGAATATGCAAAATGCATGTCTTCCTTGCGATATGATATAGATGCAAACTCAAGTCTATTTGAGATTTGACACCCAGGGGATTTGTAAGACATACCATTTGAGAAATGTTTTAGATCTTTCTAGAATGATTGAAGAATGGTCGGAAATTTAATTTGGCTCCCAGGCCCAAAAATAATTTTTTAAATGTAAAAAAAACCAAGACAAAGTTTTGATGTGATCTTAATCACATCCAAATGCTACCTGCAAATTTTGAGGCAAAAAGGTTAAGCATTTAGGCCTGTGCAAAAAAAAAATTGTAGACAGAATTTCATCTCAATTTTGTTTTTTTTTTCACTGACAAAGTATTGCTACTCTATTTCTCATGAAATTTGTCAAGCATGCTTTGCGACACTAACACGAACATCTACAAAAAAATCAGATTTTTTTCTTTACATTTTTTTTATTTTACTACTCACCCGGGAGCATATGCTCCCGGGAGCCAAAGAGCCCCTCCTAAAAATTCATTTTTGCTACCAGGAGCACATGCTCCCGGCCCAAAAATAATTTAATCTCTCTCATGTGCCAAACCTTGAGCACTCATCCTTGGAATAAAAAATTTAAGCTCTTCCTACTTACCGTTCGATATCTTTGAGAATAGCAATTAATACAAGGAGCAGGCACCACACAAGCTCACCATAGTTAAGGTCACTTGGTTACCTCTGTATTCCTCTAACATGAACCATGTGTAGATTATGTTGAACACACTACATATTTTGCCAATATAATTTGTACCTTTAACAGGTGCTTTACTTTGAACCATGTGTTCTAAACTTCCAATGAATGGGTGGATGGGAGGATGGCTTTCGACATAGCTCACTGCACGGATTTACAATAGCGATATTAGATCAGAATTAAGAAGAAACAATATTCACCGTCTGCGTCCCTGAGCCGGCAGCAATGCACGGGGAAATGAAGACAAGCGCAGCCGCGGAGGACGCGATAGAGCGAGGTGGGGTGCTCGCCCTACCTTGATTTCTCGTAATTTTTTTACTAGGTATACATATACATCGATCTGATTTCATTAGATCACTAATAATAATCGTCAAAAGTTTTGTTGGGTTGTGATTTAACTTGGACACCTTATCGGGCCGTAACCAACCTCACCATCCCACAGGCGCACGCACAGACTAGGTGCACGCCAAGGCGCAGTGGAGTAGCAACAACAACTTGTCATGGAGGCAACATCAGCTAAATCCGGGAGGAATGATGAACGTCTGAACCGTCCAAAGTTTTAGTTGGTAAGAAATACTATCAATGAACATTATTTGTTCCATTTGTGTAGGTTGGCATCATGTCATCGACTACAGAGCTCCAGGACCTTGAATTCAACAGCCAGGGGAACTCTCATGGTGATGTACCTATCCGCAACCTCCACAACTTTGTGACATTCATGGATATTTGTCTTGCACATTGGTGAGCATCGACTATTCTTCGGGGCATCTGCCAGTGGTACCAAACTGAAGGAAATATGCCCTAAAGGCTATAATAAAGTTGTTATTTTATATTTCCTTATATCATGATAAATGTTTATTATTCATGCTAGAATTGTATTAACCAGAAACTTGATACATGTGTGGATACATAGACAAAACACCGTGTCCCTAAGCCTCTACTAGACTAGCTCGTTGATCAAAGATGGTTAACGTTTCCTAACCCTAGACATGTGTTGTCATTTGATAAATGGGACCACATCATTAGGAGAATGATGTGATGGACAAGACCCATTCATTAGCTTAGCATTATGATCATTCAGTTTTATTGCCATTGCTTTCTTCATGTCAAATACATATTCCTTCGACTATGAGATTATGCAACTCCCGTATACCGGAGGAATACCTTGTGTGCTATCAAACGTCATAACATAACTGGATGATTATAAAGATGCTCTACAGGTATCTTTGAAGGTGTTTGTTGGGTTGGCATATATCGAGATTAGAATTTGTCACTCTGAGTATCAGAGAGGTATCTCTGGGCCCTCTCGGTAATGCACATCATAAGAAGCCTTGAAAGCAAAGTGACTAATGAGTTAGTTGCAGGATGATGCATTACGAAACGAGTAAAGAGACTTGCCGGTAACGAGATTGAACTAGGTATGAAGATACCGACGATTGAATCTCGAGCAAGTAACATACCGATGACAAAGGGAATAACGTGTGTTGTTATAACGGTTCGACTGATAAAGATCTTCGTAGAATATGTGGGAGCCAATATGAGCATCCAGGTTCCGCTATTGGTTATTGACCGGAGAGGTGTCTCGGTCATGTCTACATAGTTCTCGAACCTGTAGGGTCTGCACGCTTAACATTCGATGACGATATTGTATTATATGAGTTATGTGATTTGGTAACCAAATGTTGTTCGGAGTCCCGGATGAGATCACGGACATGATGAGGAGTCTCGAAATGATCGAGAGGTAAAGATTGATATATAGGATGATGGTATTCAGACACCGGAAGTGTTCCGGAGGGTACCGGGTACATATCGGGTCACCGGAAGGGGTTCCGGCACCCTCGGCAAAAGATATGGGCCTTATGGGCCAAGAGGGGAAACGCACCAGCCACAAAGGGGCTGGTGCGCACCCCCCCCCCAATATGGGCTTGCCAAATTGGAGAAGGAAAGGGGAAGGAGGAAAGGGAAAAGGGAATAGGATTCCCCCTCCCCCCTCTTCCCTTCCTACTCCGAATAGAAATAGGAGAGGGGGGTTAGCCGAATTGGGAGAGGACTCCAAGTAGGATTCCTCCTACTTGGGGCGCCCCCTGGCTGCCTCTCCTCCCCTACTTGGAGTCCTCTCCCAATTCGGAGGGGGGCCCCTACAACAGAGAACAACAACTGTTAGCCGTGTGCGGCGGCCCCTTCCACAGTTTGCACCCCGGTCATACTGTCGCGGTGCTTAGGCGAAGCCCTGCACGAATCACTTCACCATCACCGTCACCACGCTGGCGTGCTGACGGAACTCATCTACTTCCTCGATACCTTGCTGGATCAAAAGGGCGAGCAACGTCATCGAGTTGAACGTGTGCAGAACTCGGAGGTGTCGTACGTCCGATACTTGATCGGTCGGAGTTAGAAGAAATTCGACTACATTAACCACGTTGTCTAATGCCGTTTTCGGTCTACGAGGGTGCGTGGACACACTCTCCCCCTCTCGTTGCTATGCATCTCCTAGATATATCTTGCGTGAGCGTAGGAATTTTTTTGAAATTGCATGCTATGTTCCCCAACACAAACCTCATATTTCAGAGATAGGTTGTGTCCAACGTCAGGTATTTGAGCAAAGGTGCGCTCTCGAGAATGTGGATCATGAGCTGGATCAAGCTCTTGGATGCACAAAACCCTGTGATAGTCACCTGCCCGGGGCAGTCATAGCAGCGCTCTAGCCTCTGTCTCAAACACTCGTCATCGTTGTCTCCAACAACGATGTCGGTCCTAAGGGCACCCCGCTTCACCTACATATGCATACAATAATGTCATTGTTATGACAAACAAGCAACACACTAATTTGCATAGATAGCTCCAAATGATATACATAATAACTTACTTGTAGGATGAAGGAATCCAGTACAGGAGAAGCATCAAGAAAAGAAACGAAAGAGAAGATGCCGCAGCTTGGAGGGAGGGCATTACTGCTCTACGGAGTCTGATATCCAAGTTCTTGAGACGGGGGAGCTTTGAGGGTAGCATTGGAATGTTGACGTTCTCAAGAAGAACAAATCCCAAGGTTGACCATGGTTTGTTTGTTCCAACATAAAAGTACAATACACATAGATATATTATTGATTAAATATACTTTGAGAGCACATATGTACCTTAGCACGAGAGCGGATGGTGAGGCTCTCGACATTTTCCGCAAAGGACGGAAGCCTCGCGCGAGCATCAAATAGAATGCAACACAAGCCTACATTCTTAAGTGGCAAAGAATTCTCGATAGAGATATCTAACAAGGGGTTGAGGCTTGGAGTTGAGGCTCGGTTTGGTTTGTTTTTGTTGTTTCTTCAAAAGTCAAACGTCTCGGTTTGGTTTGTTTTTGTTGTTTCTTCCTTTGGCTGATCTTGCTAGGGGGTTTTTCCCATGGGACTCTGTAATTGAACCCTTTCTCCCATCTTAATGAAATGACAACGCATAGCTTGCGTGTTCCGATAAAACTACGTTTCTACGTCAGTATGTATGACCAAGTTTGTAGTAAACTATATCAACATATACAATACTGAAAATATATTAGATTGAAAAATCTAATGATAATTATTTGGTGTTGTGAACTTGGTCAAACTTAGAGAAGTTTGACTTTCTTAAAAACTAATACGCCTTATCGTTTAGAACGAAGAGAGTACTATCTGACCACTGAAACTTGTCAACCTTGGTTTTGCAGGACATACTCCAACGGTAAAGTGCAAGCAGCTCGTGGTGCATGCGTTTCGCGTGGGTTTCTATGTTCGTGGAGATGCTATTCCAAGCTCATACTCAACTCCGATACACTTGAATTGTGTGACAAGTAATTTGAGGAAAGAGGAACCTATATCAGCGACAAAGTTGACAAATTTCTTAAGAACCATCAGAAGAATAATGGGGTCAAGGTGGAGACGCTTACACTTGGACTTTACCCTTGCACGACAGTCAAAGCCTCCTACCTGGACAGGTGGCTTCAAATTGCCGTCAAGTATGGGATTCAAGAACTTAGCTTGACTATGAATATTTTCATCAAGAAAATCTACAACTTCCCATGTTCGGTTTTGTCCGACGAGGCAGTTGCCAATTCAATTCAGTCTATGCACCTCACCAGTTGCGTTTTTGATCCCATATCAACACTTGGCCTGTTGAGAAGATTGAAAAAATTACATCTTCGTCTTGTCGATATTAATGAGGAAGGATTATGGCACTCGCTCTCCAAATCCGCCTCCTTGGAGTGACTGGAAATCACCTTATGCAGTGGGATAAGTTGCTTGAGAATAACTTGTACGCTGCAACAGCTCAACTTCCTTGGTGTTGAAGAATGCAAGAGGCTACAGATAGTAGAGATTGATGCTCCAAGCCTCAACTCCTTTCATTTATATTTTGAGGCAAAAAAGTTAAGCATTTGGGCCTGTGCAAAAAAAAATGAAGACCGAATTTCATCGCAATTTTTTTTCACTGACAAAATATTGCTACTCCGTTTCTCATGAAATTTGTCAAACATGCTTTGCGACACTAACGAGAACATCTACAAAAAAATTCAGATTTTTTTTATATTTTTTTGATTTTACTATTCATCCAAGAGCCTATGCTCCCCAGAGCCAAAGAGCACAAAATTTCATTTTTTGCTCCCAGGAGCACATGCTCCCGGGCCCAAAAATAATTTAAGCTCTCTTATGTGCCAAACCTTGAGCACTCATCCTTGGAATAAAAAATTTAAGCCCTTCCTACTTACCATTCGATGTCTTTGAGAATAGCAATCAATACAAGGAGCAGGCACCATAAAAGCTCACCATAGTTAAGGTCACTTGGTTACCTCTGTATTCCTCTAACATGAACCGTGTGGAGATTATGTTGAACACACTACATATTTGGCCAATATAATTTTACCTTTAACAGGTGCTTTACTTGTGTTCTAAACTTCCAATGAATGGGTGGATGGGAGGATGGCTTTCGACATAGCTCACTGCACGGATTTACAATAGCGATATTAGAATAGAACTAAGAATTAAGAAGAAACAATCTTCACCCTCTGCGTCCCTAGAAAAGTCAGCCTGAGCCGGCAGCAATGCACGGGGAAATGAAGATAGGCGGAGCCATGGAGGACGCGGTAGAGCGAGGTGGGGCGCTCGCCCTACCTTGATTTCTCATAAAACTTTTACTAGGTATACATATACATTGATCTGATTTGCTCAGATCACTAATAATAATCGTCAAAAGTTTTGTTGGGCTGTGATTTAACGTGGACACCTTATCGGGCCGTAACCAACCTCACCAGCCCACAGGCGCACGCACAGACTAGGTGCACGCCAAGGCGCAGTGGAGTAGCAACAACAACTTGTCATGGAGGCAACATCAGCTAAATCCGGGAGGAATGATGAACGTCTGAACCGTCCAAAGTTTTAGTTGGTAAGAAATACTATCAATGAACATTATTTGTTCCATTTGTGTAGGTTGGCATCATGTCATCGACTACAGAGCTCCAGTACCTTGAATTCAACAGCCGGGGGAACTCTCATGTTGATGTACATATCCGCAACCTCCACAACTTTGTGGCATTCAGGGATATCTGTCTTGCACATTGGTGAGCATCGACTATTCTTCATTGAGGCGGGGCATATGCCAGCGGTACCAAACCTCATTTCTCAGAGATAGGTTGTGTCCAACGTCAGGTACTCGAGCAAAGGTGCGCTCTCGAGAATGTGGATCATGAGGTGGATCAAGCTCTTGGATACACAAAACCCTGTGATAGTCACATGCCTGAGGCGGTCATAGCAGCGCTCTAGCCTCTGCCTCAAAACACTCGTCATCGTCATCTCCAACAACGACGTCGGTCTTAAGAAAGTCAAACTTCTCTAAGTTTGACCAAGTTCACAACACCAAATAATTATCATGACGATTTTTCAATGTAATATATTTTCAGTATTGTATATGTTGATATAGTTTACTACAAACTTGGTCATACATAGTGACGTAGAAACATCTTTTTATCGGAACACGCAAGCTATGCGTTGTCATTTCATTAAGATGGGAGAAAGGGTTCAATTACAGAGTCCGATGGGCAAAACCCCCTAGCAAGATCAGCCAAAGGAAGAAACAACAGAAACAAACCAAACCGAGACGTTTGACTTTTGAAAAAACTAAAACACCCCCGCAAAAAGAAAAGAAAAAAAATAAAACATCATATGTTTTTCTTTGAACATAATACATCATATGTTTTAGAACAGAGGGAGTAGCTAGTAGATGGCGCCTACAAACAAAACAAAATATATATGTGATATTCGGGATAATATATATCTTATCAAAAGCGCACGTACTTTGCATTAAGACCTGCTATGGACGAATACAGTGCATGAATGGGGAAAAGTATAGTGGCGAATTTAAATGTGCACATGAACCACAGATTTCTTGTGGAAACATATCGAGCGTAATTAAGTACACGTGGATTCAACACGAAATTCTTACCCTGCATGCATCGATGTAGTCATCCTGTGCTAGAAGTTGAGATAGACATCGCATGCATGTATATTCTTTGTGACTGTAGCATGTATTGTTTGAGATAGACACAAAATTCCTACCCTAGATTCATCATGTATTCTTTGTGACTGTAGCATGCATGCACTATTTGGGCACTCTAGCTTACTGTTGGCCTGGGGCTTGCCCGGGGCGTTGCTCCATCCTGGCGCCGCCGCTGCCTGCAGTTGCAGGAGTAGGGCTTGCCGTGGATAGGGTCAGCGACGGCAGCCAGGGGGGAGCACCTGCCACGATTTAGGTTTTTACGGTCGAAACGGTGGCCGCGGTTCCCGTTTCAGCTCCAACCCTCCGATTTGTTAAGAGTTAGCTGATCTAATTAACCTTGTTAAACTCTATCCCATCAAAGTCGTTGTAGTATAGTGGTAAGTAGTTTTTGTTCGCCAACGGCGATTTTCTCATTTCTTTTTGCACTTCGTACCTTCTTCAGAATTCACACAGATGCACGGAAAATACAGCGATTCTTCATACACCTAAGCCAAATGTTTTTCCAATGCTACTTGTTTAGGTACTTCCGCTAACAATTCGTCAATAGGCCATGGAAATGCAGCCTCTTGGCACAATCAATTACGTGCACACACATATTCAGTTACGACATGCCACTGGTTAAATGCGCTTTCTTGCCGTAACCACAGTCCCAAGCTTAGATGCACTTGCTATTACCGAAGTAACTGTGCTTTCTTGCTGTAACCAAGTCCATGTTCCAGAGCTTACAACTGTTCAATATGTTAGCTTGGTAATGCAACGTGATCTACAGATTGTGATGAAATACAGTAATAAAATCAGAAACTTATTCTCAGTAGGACAGATCATTCTATCATTCGACCTCCAATTAATTCTAATTTGGACAACCACGAGTTGACAATTCACATAATTCCGATCTGCACCACGCTTCATTTTAGGATCTGCTCCTGTGCACCGCCAGTATGAAAAAAAAATGTTGGAAAGAAGCGGCCATAGGTGCTCCCTGCCCGTGTCAAACCCTGGTGATGCTCGTTACCTAGAGAGCTAACTGTAAGAGGGCATGCAAGAATCAATGACCTATATAGGTCCAGCAGCCAACTCGGGTCGCCTGCCTGGCTGCTTGCTTGCTTGAAAACGGCAAGGAAAACTGTGCCTGAATGCCACACCATTGCGACAACATCCGTGACAAAAAAAGAGAAAAATAAAAGAAGCGGTGCAAATCGGAATTGTAGGCCCGCAATGTAGTGCAAAGTGGTCAAATTCTAAAACATGTGCACATGTGTCAACTTGTGACAAGCAGGTAGTCTAGACTGGAATGAACTCCTTTTCTTTCATTTAGCTTTATAGGTTTCATGTGAAACATCGACCAGATGTCCGGAACCATTCAATAGAAATTACAATACGAAAATATTGGTCAACAAAGAGATAGATAGTGAACAAATTTTGAATATTGGTCAACCATTCAATATTGGTCAACCATTGAACTGGAAGATTGATTACAATTTTTGAATGCTAGATAGTGAACAAAAAAAAACTGCAAGTTGCAATTTTGGACAACAAAGAGAGGACGATTCTTCAGAAAATGGATTTAGCTGGCTGCCAATCGCTTACGCAGCCTAATAACGAATTTAAGATAAGAAAATATTGGTCATGGACTGGTTATTAACCAAAGCAACACATAAAAAACCACAATAGTGTGCATGGATCATGATGGTCACTGGTGAACTGGTGCGGGACTTCATATTACATAACCGTCTCAACTTTGCACATCAAATCGTTCAAAAGAAATAGAAGAAAATTAATTACGTTGACTAGGATCAAGTGACTTGACAACTTGCACTACTTAAATAAACTATACTAGCTGAGGGTCATGCAGTGCTTAGCCCGACAACATTGGTGGCGGGGGTCGGGAAAGGTTTGAAAGGTCAACCCAAGAAGAAGGAGGGGAAGAGACCGCCGAAGAGAGGCTCTGCTGCCGCCAAAGCTTCTAAAAGCCAGTCGGCTATGCCGACCGATTTTGCAGACCGTGTACCGGTCAAAGGTGCGGCAATGGTCCATGTCGCGGGCGAGCAGATCCTACAGCCGAAACTGTTAGAGCGCATATCAGGGGATCTCAGGAAACTGCACGACCATGTGTTGTCGACAGAGAAAAGCCTTCTCGCCTCGAATGCTCTAGGATACCCGCT
The DNA here is from genome assembly GCF_002162155.2 of Triticum dicoccoides. Lineage (NCBI taxonomy): Eukaryota > Viridiplantae > Streptophyta > Magnoliopsida > Poales > Poaceae > Triticum > Triticum dicoccoides. The sequence goes on from NC_041381.1 coordinate 656,515,363, forward strand.
TTATGCGGTTCGTGTGCCTAAGGCCAGGTGCTACGTCGAACAGACTCCCCGTGGATGTGTACTTCCTGTGGTTTGATCACATCTTTGAGATTGTGTCTCACGAGGTGGCTTAGTTTTACGATGGTCCGTCTTTTTGCTCTACATATGAAGTTATGAACTTCGTCATCAGGAGAGAACAAATCTCGCAAATCTTGGTGGTGGATACATACTTCATGCATGAGTCCTTCTTGAGTCTCGGTGACTTTAAACATCAAGCTGCTAGGGTGTAGATCGGAAACTTCATGATAATGAATAAGGAAAAGGAAACAGTTCTCCTTCCTTATCATCCAATGTAAGTCATTGCTTGACAGCCCTTTCATACGTTTCAATCATTCCTTCGCTCATATGGAGGCTAATTTGAGGTGTATATCTTTCACAGCAACGGGCGCACCGTCCATATTGTTCTTTTCCCCCGAGTCTCCCACGCTGTGTATTTTGACTCGTCCAGAAACTTCCAGAAGAAGAACTACACCCACATAATGAATATTGTGGATGCTGCTCTCCACAGCTTCAGCATGAAGGGAGGCCACATCGAGATCAGGAAACAAAGGAAGTGTGCGCCGGGTTTATCGCATAAAACTACCTTCTGTCGCGTCCATCAACAGACAACAAGCAAGAATTATGGATTCTACATCCTCCATCTCATGATGGATTTTAGAAGGGATTGCCAACAACTTCGCATGACAACCAGAAACGATGATCATATCTGCAAATGGGCCGAATTCTTAGGAGTCGAACCGGATTATAAACTCAGAGATGACTTTTTTCGTATCCAGAAGGACACTGCAACGATCATCATGAAAGAAGTCATTGAAGAGAACGGGATGTTCCATCACGGCCCTATATCGCGAGATGACGTCCGAGCTCGCATAGGCCTACAACGTTTGGACCTGACGCCGTTCACGAAGCTAGGGTGCATCCTCCCGGATATGGATGGATCGAACTTCCAGTGATTGACGATGTCGATGATGACGTGTCAGTTGAATATGTACTTTCTGTAGCGATGAAACTTTGTGATGTAAACGGTCCTGATGAACTTGCATAATGCTAGTTAGTTAGTTTTGGGTACGATGAACGTGCGTACATCTAGTAAATTAGTTGGGTACAATGAACCTGCGTAGATTATATTTACTATATGTTGCATTTATTTACTAACTCTTTCTCTTTGTGTTGCTCAAGTATATTATGTTGCATATTATTGTTGAATTCGCTTGATGAAGATGCATCTTTAACAGGCACATAGGTCCTTGATGGCGAAGAAGTGCTATGTCGTGTATATAGGGAGGGTTGCGGAAGTGTATGACGAGTGGCTAGAGTGTCAGGCCCAAGTGTCAGGGTTCTCAGGCGGCAGCCAGAAAGGGTTCGATAGCAGATAAGAAGCGGAAGCTAGTTACTTGAGGTTCACGCTAGCACGAGAAAGAAATCAGAACCGGCATCTCATGTACTGCATAATTCCGCTCTTGCTCATAGTGATAGCTATTCTCTTCTATATCATTGTTTAGATGGATGACGATGTAGTTGCATGTATTCGAGATAGTCATAACTTGTATCACTATTTTGAGATGATGACAAGAGACATCATTTGTGTCGTAATGATTATGATGATGACATAATTTGATGAGACTATTTGTATGTGTATGATATGATTAGATTTATATGTGTATGATATGATGAGACAATAGTGTGTATGATATGAGATAGACTGTTGTATAAAACCTGTACAAATACAGAGTAAATGCGCTACAGAACAAAAAATAACAGTAGCGCGGGGTATGTGTGTAGCAGTAGCACGTTATAAATAGCGGCGCTACAGCTTTTAGCAGTAGTGTAGTATTCTAAAACGCGCTACATATGGATAGCAGTAGCGAGGGGCATCCGTGCTACTGCTAAAAGTTAGCTATAGTGTTGTACCAGTAGCGCGAGTTCCCACGCTACTGTTAGGCGTTTAACCAGCGCTAGTGTTAGGGTTTTCCCTAGTAGTGTTCTTGTAAACATTCGTATGTTCTAGAATATTATATTGTCATGCATAATCATAAAGTAGAAACCACAATCAGGATATTTCTCAAACCATAAACTTCAGATATCGCATAGACACAAACTATGTTACAAATCATCCACCGAAGCTTATGATTTTTGTTTTCTTATTTTCCCACATTTAAAAAGATTGGTTCTAAATATATATGTTTAAGGTCCAATGTATACCAATATGGTCCAAATTACCACATTGCATGCACATTTCTCAACAATAGACATTACAATTGTAGCACAAAGAACTATATTATTTGTTTAAAAATATTATTAGCTGCTTATATTAATGAAAAGTTACTTATAAGATAATACAATCTAGGATTTTTATATGTATATGCGATATAAATAAGTATATAAGTTTAGTATAAATATTTGCACCATATTTGTCATCCACCAAATAATCAGGAACTAAGGGCGATTGATACGGATCTATCAGACAAGGAGAAAGGGGCAATGATTTATCCGTGCATACCTTGCCGACGAAGGCGGAGGATCCGCCAAGCTCGAAGACGGCGCATGCGACGTTGGCGGGCGCCTTCACGAAGCCCGCAGACTCGGCAAGCGAGACACCGGGCACGTCGGACACGATGTCAATCAGAATTTCGCCGAAGGAGACGATGAGCCCGGGCGCCGCAGCGCTGGCCACGAGAGCAACAACATCACCGAGAGATGACATTTGAACTTGGCTAAACAAATGAGAATGAGAGCGCTAGCGAAGGAATCAATTCAGCTCGGGAGGAAAGGTGTTGTTGGGTCGGTTTGGGAGTCAGAAAGGGGTTGGGCTTATAAAGGGTTGCAGGTGGATTAGCTTGGCCGAAGGGTCCAATTATGTTCTTGATAAGAGTTACTTCGGTTACTATCAATCTAATCCTACTCCAGTTACCATAAAAAAAGTTTAGGTTGGGACAATTTTCCTTTGCGAATAATGTTTTGGATAATCATCAGAAATTGTTCAGTTCATGAATGATTTACCTTGAGAATACACTTTTTTTTCTCATAAAGCGAATAATATAGCATGAAGCGGATACAAAACATGATGCTCATGGATTAACTCCAACTGTCTGACAAACGGAAAGGATAAAAACCGACATATCAGGGGCCGGATGAGGATCAATTAGTAGAGAGAGATTATTTACGTGAGAATCAATTAGAGGTAGAGAAGTGCCTAACCGCCAACCTGTCTCAATGGCATCTCCATGAGGCACGCGGGTCAGCTCTTGAGCAGTGGCCGGCGGCATGTTGAGAGCATCTCCAGCCGTTCGGCCCCCCAGGGGCATGAAATAGCACCGCCTGGGGGCGCGTCGGCGGAAAAATTGTCGTGGGGGCAGTCGAGTTCCCAGCCGCCCCTTCAAGGTCGCCTCTAGGCGCCGATTTTGGCCCTCTTTTCAGCTCATTTTCAGCGCAAATTGGTCCACTATCAGCACAAATTGATCAATTTTGGCCCATATTCTCTGTGCTTGGCACAAATTCAACATAGGCTATTTTTTATCACATAGTTCATCACAGAAAATCAATACAAATCAAATAGTTTAAAAAATCAATACAAATCAAATAGTTCAACAAATGAATACAAATCACATAGTTCAATAAATCAAAACTCATATTTCATCACACGTTGAGTTAGGCATTGCCCTTGAGCCTTCATAGGTGCTCCACCAGATCCCCGCTGCAGTTGTTGATGCACCTGTGGATCTTGGATCTCCTAACGCATATTGAGGAAGGCACTCCAGGTTGCCGGTAGCTGGTGATCAACTTGGGCAAGAGGACCCTACCTGTAATATGTTTCAGTGTCAAACACTGGCTCTTCCTGCTCGCTCTCAATAATCATGTTGTGCAAGATGACACAGCAAGTCATGACCTCCCACATTTGATCTTTCGACCAGGTCTAAGCGGGGTACCGGACAACAACAAATCGAGATTGGAGCACACCAAATGCCTTCTCGACATCCTTCCTGCAAGCCTCCTGACACTTGGCAAAGTGCGAGTTCTTGCCTCCTGGCACAGGGTTTGAGATAGTCTTCACAAATGTAGACCATCTCAGATAGATGCCATCTTCTAGGTAGTATCCCTTGTTGTCGTGCCGCCCATTGACCTCGAAGTTCACCGAAGAAGAATGACCTTCAACAAGATTGGCAAAGAGAGGGGAGCACTGCAGTACGTTGATGTCATTGTGAGTCCCTGGCATAGCAAAGAAGGAGTGTCAAATCCAGAGGTCGTGTGTGGCCACTGATGAAGCCACGTACCTAGGGTAGGGTCATGGACCTGTCCAAGGTACCCTCCCCAAGGACATCTCTAGAAGAAACCACTTGTTAGTCGACCTAGAAGTATTCCAGTCGACGGACAAGACACTCGACTATGAGATCTAAAGTCACTCGACCGCCAGGAGATCTAAAGTTAGTCTGCACACAAAAGGTCGGTCATTAAGTAGCTTTTATGGTCATCATAGCACTTTATGTGGGGCGTTACCAGTAGCCCCCGACCTTAATGTACTTTAAACCCTACATAACTGAGGGCCGGAGGGGTCTGGCAAACCCTACATAGCGACTTATTGGAGAAGTTGCAATTGTTCCGATCTCCTTCATCATGGTTTCAGGCGGAGTTTTGGTTGAGGGCCACGAGATCCGTCTCGGTGCGCTCACGTTCATCGTCGACGACTCCGCTTGGCTTCAGGAGGCTCCACTCGACATCGACGCTCTCCCCGTCCGCGGGGCGACACACTTTCGTGCGTGTGTCCGCGGCGTCCTCCTGCGGCAACGGTCGACCCAGTATCGGTCGACCCCTGTGTCGTCCTCCCTTCCTGTCTCCTACCGGCGCAAGCGCTCCGGTCGGTCGAGGCTTCAACGGTGGGTGAGGCACGCGGTGGCTCGCTAGTCGGCCACTCCCCAAGTCGCGGAATCGAGCCCGATGAATCTCTCTACGGCCTGTTCGACCTGTCAACTGGCTCCGTAGAGACTGCATCCGAGTGCGACAGTAGTGATCCAGCGGCGGAGGTCCTGATGGTCAATGGACCATGCAGTCCTCCCGGTTTTGCCTGCATCGACGGAGTCGATGGCGGAGGCGATCCGGCGCACGCCCACGAAGAATATCAGCCCGAGCCCCTCACGTCGCTACAAAGGGAAGAACTTCGCCGCCGGAACATGGATGCGCTGCATACTCCTATAGTTGGAGAAACCCACGAGGATCGTGCCTTAGAGGACACGCGTTTGGCCAACTTGGCTGAGCCTACTCGACTGGAGAACCTCCAGCGAGCACTCGACGAGCATGTGCGGCAACAGGTTCCAGACTCCAGTCGATGTCAACTCTTTCCACCACCGACTCAGGTATATCGAACTCCGATTCAGAATCTAGCAGCTGCAGCCCGTATAGCAGAGTCGATTCAGCCTTCCCAGTCAGAGGCTGGCAGAGGCTTGCTATAGATCAGAGATTTACTCCGGGCAGCAGGAGATCAAAATTCAGCTGTATCACAGTCGCGGAATAGGATTCGCAGCAGATCCGTCGCTGCGAATACAGTCCAGTCGGCCCATAGCCCAAGATCGCACCCGAGGCATGAGGGACGTGTAGGCCAGCGTGATCAGTATGATGACCGATTCGATCATGATGATCGACGTCGAGTGCCCACTCCTCCCCCAAGGGGTGGGTCGTACGTGCCTCGACAGCAGGATGACAGACGCCATCACACTGTTGGGCGAAGGATTCCAGTCGACCCCAGGGAACCAGGCTTTGATGCAAGATCCATTATCGTTCAAGGTTTGGTCGACAGGAACAGAGCTCACCGAGAAGGCCATGACAAAGATGTGTCCACCAGCAGCAGAGTACACATCTCAGGACCAGAGTGTTTTAGCAGAGCCATGAGGGCCGCAGTGATTCCTCCCAACTTCAGGTTGGCGACTGGAGTCAGTAAGTTCACTGGTGAGTCCAAGCCTGATACTTGGCTTGAGGACTACCGAGTGGCTGTTCAGATTGGCGGCAGCAACGATGAAGTGGCCATGAAACATCTGCCTCTTATGTTGGAGGGCTCGGCCAGAGCATGGTTGAATCAGTTAGCACCCAGCAGCATTTACACTTGGGAAGATCTTGCCCGAGTGTTTGTCAGGACATTTGAAGGAACTTGCAAGCGGCCAGCAGGGTTGATAGAGCTGCAGTCGTGTGTGCAAAAGTCGAATGAAACACTAAGAGATTACATCCAGAGATGGATCAGATTGCATCACGCAGTAGAGAATGTATCTGATCACCAGGCAGTCTGTGCCTTCAAGGAAGGCATTAAGAACAGAGAGCTGAGTCTGAAATTCGGTTGAACCGGTGACATGACTCTGAGTTGAATGATGGAGATTGCCACCAAGTATGCTAATGGTGAAGAAGAGGATCGGCTCCGGAGTGGCAAGTACAAGTCAGCTGCCCATGAAACTGGGGGAGGGAACTCCAGCCGGAAGCAGAAGCGGAAAGCCGAGCCAGCTCCTCCTAGAGAAGCCTTGGCCGTAACTCAAGGAAAATTTAAAGGGAACCCCAAAGGGTCTTGGAACCCTAAGAAGGTGAAGGACAAGGAAGGGAATGATGTAATGGATTTGCCGTGCCACATCCACACGAAGAAAGATGAGGAGGGTAAATTCATTTATCCAAAACATAGCACTCGACACTATCGACTCTTGATCCAACAATTCCAGGGAAAACAGTCCAAGGATAAGGAAAAGGAGTTGGACAAAGTTGAAGACAAAGAAGATAGTGATGATGGATATCCCCAGGTCAATTCCACCCTGATGATTTTTGCTGATGTTGAAAGCAAAAGTCGATTGAAAGTTATCAATCGTAAGGTGAATATGGTTGCTCCGGTGACACCCAGTTATCTGAAATGGTCTCAGACTGCCATCACATTCGACCAGTCCGATCACCCGACACACATAGCCACCCCTGGGAGGCAAGCTTTGATGGTCGACCCAGTCGTCGAAGGCACTCAACCGACTAAAGTTCTGATGGATGGTGGCAGCGGCCTGAATATTTTGTATGCAGAGACATTAAAAGGGATGGGCATTCCGATGTCCAGACTCAGTACCAACAACATGAGTTTCCATGGAGTCATTCCTGGGAAGAAGGCTGAGTCACTCGGCCAAATTGCTCTTGATGTGGTTTTCGGTGATTCCAAGAATTACCGCAAAGAGAAGTTGACGTTTGAAGTTGTGGATTTCCAGAGTGCTTATCACGCTATTTTGGGCAGGCCAGCTTATGCACGTTTCATGGCTCGACCATGTTATGTGTACCTCAAATTGAAAATGCCTGGTCCCAAAGGTGTGATCACCATTACTGGCAATCGGAAGAAGGCAGAAGAGTGCTTCCAGAAGTGCTCAAAGATCGCCGATGCTCAGATGGCAGTGGTAGAGCTGCAGGAATACCAGAAAATTGCAGATGCGAGTGACTTGTTGCGAGCCAAGAAGCCTGCTACGTAATCAGCGTTTCAGTCGTCCGGTGAGATCAAGCCGATTCACATTCACCCGACCGACCCCAGTGCTGCTCCAACCCATATTTCTACAACACTCGGCTCCAAATAGGAAGAAGCGCTCATCCAGTTCCTCCGTGAGAACTAGGACATCTTCGCATGGAAGCCTTCAGACATGCCAGGTGTTCCCAGGGGACCAGCTGAGCATCGTTTATGAGTCGACTCAAAAGTGAAACCTGTTAAGGAGCATCTTCGACGGTCCGCCGTCCAGAAGAGAAAGGCCATTGGCGAAGAGGTGGCTCGACTCTTAGCAGCGGAGTTTATCCGAGAGATTTACCACTCCGAGTGGCTCGCCAATGTTGTCATGGTCCCCAAAAAGGACAAGTCACTTCGCATGTGCATTGATTTCAAACATATCAATCGGGCCTGCCCGAAAGATCATTTTCCTCTCCCCCGCATCGACCAAGTAGTCGACTCAACTGCGGGATGTGAGCGCATGTCTTTTTTAGACGCCTATTCCGGTTACCATCAGATCCGTCTGTATGGACCCGACGAGATCAAAACTGCTTTCATCACTCCATTCGGATGCTTCTGTTATGTCACCATGCCATTCGGCCTCAAGAATGCCGGAGCCACATTCATGAGCATGATCCAGAAGTGTTTACTCACTCAAATCAGTCGAAATGTGGAAACATACATGGATGATATTATGGTCAAATCACGGAAGGATTCTGACCTGTTGACTGACCTTGCTGAAACATTTACCAACCTCAGGAGGTATGATATCAAGCTTAATCCATCAAAGTGCACATTCGGAGTTCCTGGCGGAAAGTTACTCGGCTTTCTCATTTCCAAACAAGGAATCGACGCCAATCCAGAAAAAGTTGGTACTATACTCCGAATGAAACGCCATGTGCGTGTGCACGATGTCCAGAAGCTTACTGGATGCTTGGCCACTTTAAGTCGATTCATCTCTCGTCTCGATGAAAAGGCATTGCCTCTTTACCGACTGATGAAGAAGTCAGACAAGTTCGAGTGGACTCTCAAAGCTGATGCAGCGTTTGTAGAGCTAAAAGCTCTACTCTCCACCCAGCCGGTGCTTGCTGCCCCAATCAGCAAAGAGCCTTTGCTGCTTTACATTGCAGCCACAGGACAAGTCGTCAGTACAGTACTTACGGTCGAGCGGGAAGAAGAAGGAAAAGCCTTCAAAGTTCAGCGCCCAGTATACTACCTTTCTGAAGTGTTGACCCCATCAAAGCAAAGATACCCTCATTATCAGAAGCTTGTATATGGGATTTATATGACCACGAAGAAGGTTGCTCATTACTTCTCTGACCATTCCATTACAGACATCAGCGACGCCCCATTGTCAGATATTCTGCACAATAGAGATGCAACTGGTCGAGTGGCCAAATGGGCGATTGAACTCCTTCCCCTTGATATCAAGTTTGAGGCAAAGAAAGCCATTGAGTCCCAAGCAGTAGCAGATTTCATCGCCGAGTGGATTGAACAACAACTACCGACTCAAGTTCACTCAGAGCACTGGACCATGTTCTTTGATGGTTCTAAGATGCTGAATGGTTCCGGTGCTGGGGTAGTGTTGGTTTCCCCCCGAGGAGATAAGCTTAGATATGTGCTCCATATCCACTTTGATTCCTCCAACAATGAAGCAGAATACGAAGCACTTTTGTATGGGTTGTGTCTGGCCATTTCACTCGGCGTCCGTCGCCTCATGGTCTATGGCGACTCAGATTTGGTGGTCAATCAGGTGATGAAGGAGTGGGACGTCAGAAGTCCAGCCATGACTGGTTACTGCAATGCGGTGAGAAAGCTAGAGAAGAAATTTGAGGGGTTAGAGCTCCATCATATACCCCGACTGAAAAATCAAGCGGCTAATGACTTCGCAAAAATAGGTTGCAAGAGAGAATCCGTTCCCAGTAATGTGTTTTTGGAGCACATCCATACACCATCAGTTCAAGAGGATCCTTTCACCGAAGAAGCTCCACAGCAAAAAAGTGCCACAGATCCGACTGAAGTTGAAGTCCCAGCTGTGGTCGACCTGATCATGGAAGTCTCGGTCATCACTCCCGACTGGACGGAGCCATACATCGCGTATATTCTAAGGAAAGAGCTCCGAGAGAATGAAGAAGAGGCTCGACAGATCATCCGTCGATCCAAAGCCTTTACCGTGATAAAGGGACAGTTGTACAGAGAAAGCGTGACTGGAGTCGGTCAGAAATGTATAACACCAGAAGAAGGTCGGATAATTCTTGACGATATCCACTTGGGGACCTGTGGTCATCATGCTTCCTCTCGGACCATTGTGGCTAAAGCATACCGAGCGGGATTTTACTGGCCAAGAGCAAATGAAATGGCAAAGGAAATAGTCGACAAGTGTGAAGGATGTCATTTCTATTCCAATCTATCGCACAAACCCGCCTCAGGCTTGAAGACCATTCCACTTGTCTGGCCCTTCGCTGTTTGGGGGTTGGATATGGTTGGACCACTGAGAACTGGCAGGAGCGGCTTCACTCACTTACTAGTGGCAGTCGACAAGTTTACTAAATGGATTGAAGCTAAGCTTATCAAGAATCTTGATGCTGGTACTGCTATCAGCTTCATCAGAGAGTTGACATTTAGATATGGAGTTCCGCACAGCATCATCACTGATAATGGATCAAACTTCGATTCCGACGAATTCAAAGCTTTTTGCGCCTCTCAAGGCACCAGAGTCGACTATGCTTCAGTCGCTCACCCCCAGTCGAATGGACAAGCTGAACGGGCAAATGGTCTAATTCTCAAAGGACTGAAACCCCGACTGATGCACGATCTCGAACACACAGCAGGCGCATGGGTCGACGAACTTTCATCAGTTCTTTGGGGATTGAGGACCACTCTTAATCGGTCGACTGGGAGAACTCCATTCTTCTTGGTCTATGGAGTTGAAGCAGTTCTGCCGAGTGATCTGCTTCACAATGCACCCCGAGTCGAGCTCTACACTGAAGATGAGGCAGAACAAGCCCGGCAGGATGCAGTCGACCTTCTAGAAGAAGAAATAGAGATGGCCATGATCCGATCGACTATCTATCAGCAGGACTTGCGTTGATTCCATGCCAGAAACATGAAGAGTCGAGCTTTCCAGGAAGGAGACTTGGTCCTCCGAGTGGATCAACAGAAGCCACACAAGCTCGCTCCTACTTGGGAAGGTCCCTTCATCGTCACCAAGGTTCTCCACAATGGAGCGTACCGTCTTTACAATGTCGATCGCCAGATTGACGAGCCACGAGCTTGGAACGCGGAGCTTCTCCGCCCCTTTTGTACTTAAGTACTCACTCGGATGAGATGTAATAAAAGTACCTCTGTAGTTTGTTTATCAAAGGCAAGAGTGTTATAATTTTCCTAGTGATTGTTGTTACTTTTGTTTACGTGAGAAATCCCCCAGTGGGTGGCTTAGCTGCGAATCCGTTTCACCTAAGTTTGTAAAAAAAATCCCTACCGAGTGGTGAGTTAGCCTTCCACTCGGGGGCTTAGCTGCGAATCTGTTTCGCCTAAGTACTTCAAAATCCTACCGAGTGGTGAGCCAGCCTCCCACTCGGAGGCTTAGCTGCAGTCCCAGTACTCGCCTAAGTTTAAAAAAAATCCCTACCGAGTGGTGAGTCAGCCTTCCACTCGGGGCTTAGCTGCGAATCCGTTTCGCCTAAGTACTTAAAAATCCTACCGAGCGGTGAGCCAGCCTCCCACTCGGAGGCTTAGCTGCAGTCCCAGTACTCGCCTAAGTTTAAAAAAAAATCCCTACCAAGTGCTGAGTCAGCCTTCCACTCGGGGGCTTAGCTGTGAATCCGTTTCACCTAAGTACTTAAAAATCCTACCGAGTGGTGAGCCAGCCTCCCACTCGGAGGCTTAGCTGCAGTCCCACTACTCGCCTAAGTTTAAAAAAACCTACCGAGTGGTGAGCC